>NW_008680858.1:17082-103655 GCF_000695815.1 Acanthisitta chloris
TGGGTTCGTATTCATGTTTGAGTATTTCAGACATGGAGAGAAACCTTAGGAAGTTTTTTTTTCTTAGAACTGCCATGTAATTCTATAAGGCAGAAATAGCATTTCAGCAGCAGCAGCAGCAGTAAAAGTAGAGGTGGCAACACAAACAACTTGGCAATGCAAGACTCAGATCTGGGTGCTATACCTGCCCTTCACTGTGTGATGCTGAACATCTTGGACTATAATTTTTAATGAAAACCCTAACTGCAGCATTTTCAGTATGCTGCAGACCAAGTGATGGCATCTGGCATACCACATAATAACAACAATCCTCCTGTGTTTTTGTGCAAAATGCCATATTCATCTGTGTTCTTCAGGTTTGTTGTTTACGGTAGATCATTTTCCCTGTTAGGTTACCAAAGACATTGCATAAAGCAACTCATTATTTTAATGGATTCTGCATCACATTAATGACAGTTCTCCAGCTGCATATAGAGGTTGTTCTGTGACAAGGCTCTAGTTTGTTAAATTTGTCATTTTATAACCATGGTAAATGACAAAGGCATACTTCAAGTTATTTTCTCTTTTCCAGGTGCTCTACGCACAATTTACCATGTTACCTGGAGTAAATAGTTTCCAGTGTATGTTTCTGCAGTGCTGAAATTAAAGCCTTTGCTCTTTTTAGCATGTAGGTTGGTTTCTGAGAGTATTAATGATGAATGCAGACTCTAGATGAAAGACTACAGTAGTTGCAGTCATGTTGCTATGTTGCATCTCATCCTTAAAAATAAGCCGAATGCTTTGAAGCCAACATTCTGCCCCTGAAAACCCACTGACACAGCTTATCTCAAATTTTCATGGCTTTCCAGCCTTTCAAGCAAAAAATGTTAGAACATGAGCCCGTGATCATAGGTTACTTAGCAGCTAAAATGAATACAGCACTAACTAGGCAAAATTTGAACACCTCAACTCTTAAAAAAAATAAAATCAGAATAAACTACTGTTTCCCAAACACCCTAACATCAATGATATGGCATATGTGGGAAATCAGGAGTCTCTTTGTGCTGAAAAATCAACGATGTGGTATTTCAGCTTGAACAGAGCATAGAATCATTTTGAAAGAACTGTCAGTAATGTGAAAATTGTTCCTACCATTCAGGTGAAAAAATCCTAACAAATGTCTGTGGTGGAGTATGCAACATTATATATTGCCACGATAAAAGACAGCTGACCTCAAGTGGATCTAAGTCTGCAAGGTGAAGAAACAGGTAATTTTATTTTGCTTCCTTAGCTTTTTCAGCAAAGCTGGAAACGTCTGTCTCTTCAGGAATGATGAGAAACCAGATAAACGACAAGGTCACCCTGTATGAACACTCCCTTCATCTGCTTAGTACTACAATGAAAGACATCCTTTAACAGGATGGAGTCTTTCTGTCAATACCCAGGGCCTGACTCAAAGTGCAACAAACACTTTTCTAAGGTCTAAATAGGCAAAAGGCTATATTGCACTCCTAGACAAAGAAATTATTGTCTTTCATAATTAAGTAGATCATTTTGGTAGTGATTCAAAGTAAAAACAAATCCAAATTAATGAAACAACAGTTCTCCCCAAACAGTGAAAATGAACATAGGGAATGATGCTCTCTACAAACACTAAACTTATCTCTAGATTTAGGTATTTTGGATCCTGTGATTTGATAGAGTAATAACAGCAAAAATAAACTTTACCAAAGGAAAGTAGATTAAAAAATATCGCTAAAAAAACATCCATGCAACTCTATTAGAAGGACCATATTGAAACTTCTAAATAAAACCTTGCAATAGGAATTTGTAAGAATTGGGGTTATTACACATTTTATATAGCTATTAGTGCTAGCCTCTGAAATCAAGGCTAAAAATCTATATGCAATTGGAGTTGATGTTAATATTACTTTTTCCCATAGCTAGTGAACAGTCCAGTAACTTTGTTTAGTTTAGCCATAATCAGGATCTGCTAACTGTGTTTCATTGATCCTAACTTTGAACAGCATATATTTCATAGCATCTTAAAAAGTCACCATTGTAGATAAAATAAACCTTACAATGTAATAATTTCCGGTAGAATTTTTTTTAAAGGGACAGCCCCTTTGTACCTGCCATTCTCTTTGAATTGCTCCATATTTATCAACACAGCTTGGCTCATTAGTACATCACAAAAAGAACAGCAAGTTGCCCTATATTAGCACGGAACATAAACAGTGTTGAATCTCCACTTTCTCTTGCTGCTTTTTTCATTAGCCTCTCTTTTCTTGCTATTTTATTATTTTATCATGGCAAAGAAATGTCATAATATTTCCTTAAAGCACTCCTTATGACTTGTTTTCTTCACCACCAGGCTTGTTAATGGTATGTGAGAAAAAGAAACTAAACCTCCTCAATGTTATATAGTGACTCCAAATACTGTAATGAAACTGCAAAATTATTAGCAGCATGTGTCCATCACTGCTCTTACACTTTCAATTCAAGACAGTTAATTCTGTTCACACAAGTCCTTGAGACTTAAAGAAGGGACGGTGCTCAGACACTTGTTTTTTTCTCTGCCAAAGTCATGCCTGAAAATAGTTAAGCATTTTTCAGCTTGTAAAACAATTAATTCCTGGATTAATCTCAATTTATTTTGAGCACTTCATTTCTTGCTGTGTGTTCTGAGAGTCAGCCAGTTAACTGAATATCACAATTTCCCTATTTGCAAAATTTGTCTGATATAACCTGCCTGATGGGGGTCTCCCAAGGTTATTACAGTGGTTGCAAGTTACAGGGCACTGTAGAAGAACTACAGGTCTGTGCTTTACAGGAGACCAAAATCATGATTTCTCTTGGCTTAAAAGCAAGTCCATGAATCAAAGTGCTTTGTGCAATACTGAAATGAAAAATGCTACATAAAAAAAGTTATTATTATGAGGTTTTGCCTCAAAGCAGTTAAAAGCTCATATTTCTTTTGGATAGAGGTGGTTATGAGATTTTAGCTGTAATGCAAAAGAAAATGCCTTGCACTCTGTTGAGCTTAATATCTGTTGGTTGGAATTGGTATAGTATCCTCATAAACCACAGTGACCTGCAGAAAAGTTATTTGGTCAGTGATAAGCTTGAAAAATCTGTGCAATGACACAAGTGGACCCATATATACCACCCTGGGACTTCAGCAACATATACTGACATTTTCTATAGAAAGCCAGATGGAATAGGGACATGTAAGGATTTGACCTTTACCAATAATTCTGAAGTATTATTTCAAGTACCAGTCATAAATCACATGTATTTTTATATTACTGAATTCGTCTATAGGCTCCAAACTATGGAACTTCTCAAGGGCTCTACATTCTATAAATGTTTGCCAGTGTCTAGATCCAAACAAAAACAAGCAAGCATCACATTGATATTAAGCACACATTGATTTTGACAGGTTATTTTTGTCCCATTAATTTTGGCCAGAAAATGTATTGGAACAGACATTTTTTGCTTAGACAAAACTATAATGTTCACATTTTCCTTCTGGGCCGATTGATATATGAAGGCTCTGAAGTGCTGCTGAGCAAAGTAAAGGTATATTTTCTAGGATGCTATAAAACTGTCAATTCCGGCTGAGATGTTTCTGACAGTCTCACTACCAAATGTTAACCTTTCACGTACCATCACTGTATTCTGCATGATCTGATTCGCTTTAATTATCTCACTCTCCAAACAGTGTTTTGGTGAAGCATTTCCAATAAAGGAGGCCTAAACAGTCAATTCTTTGCTATTTTTAATGCAGCACCTCCACATACATCAATACTTCACCTAGAAAATTTCTGTAAACCTGTATGAAATTTATGGTGATTAATTTCAGTAGCTGCAGTTTTGAATTTCAGAGAAACAAATGTAGACCCACACCCCAGCTCTGAAGGATTGCTGTGAGACTCCTGGGTACCCTGGCAGGAACTGGGGTCCAGGCACCCATGGAATTGGGGCAGGGAGCCTTTGCTGTGCCATCACACCAGCCTTCCAGCCCAGCTGCAGCAGGGCCACAGGGCTTGCAACCCACACCATTAGCTCTCTTTTGTCAAGGTAAATATAAAATCTTCTTTAAAAAAAAATAAATTAATGTGAGCATGCAATGGCACACATTTTTCTTCTAGCAGCAAAGTGCAAACCTGTCTATTCTGCAAAGAATTTCAGAGCAAGATGGAGGTATGTTCTGGAAAATGAGCTGTGTATTCATATGGCATTTCTTGCTCTAAATGCACAAGAGCTGTTCCCACATACGTTGCTTTCAAACATTAGTTCAGACTCCATGTGATGTTAATATCTTGGCATAGCAGAGTAAGGGAAAAGCTCCATGAGACAAGGGATGCAGAAAGTTCTGCCACATGCTTCAGGTGCTGCCTCACTATTAAATGAACAACCAGCATTCTCCAGCACTAACCAATGGGTAAAAAACTTCAGGAGGTAGAAGCGGGAAGCTGAAAGGTTGTGAGAGGTCAAAAATAAGTGAATGTATCACTTGCTGAAGTCATCCTGAACTAACAGGAATCCATGACAGGGTTCCTGTATAAATACCTCCGGACTTGGCACTGGCCCCTCATTCCTGTGCAATGGCCTCTGCCTTAAGCAGAGCTTTTACAATCTTTTCAGAGCATCAGGCAGCATCAGCTACAAAGAAATGGCACTAATTAAAAGCCTGTCCTAGTGCAGTAATTCATGTGGAAATGTTCCTTTCCAAAGGAAGCTCCAGGCTGGCTGATGCAGTGCCAGTGTAGCCCGTTCCAGAGTGGCCCTGGGCAGCAGTGGACTGTGGGCACTGGGAAGTACCAGTCACTGGCCCAGTGGGAGGTGGGGAATAGCCCGAAAGCTATTGCCATGCTGGGACTCTGTACCCTAAACTGTGCTCCAGAGCTGTGTGTCTGCAGCAGCATGGTTAGATCACCTAAAAATGATAGGATGCAAATTATATGCCCAAACTCAGCAATACCACAGACAGTCTAACCAGAAGATTTTTTAAAACATTTTTGTGCAAGGTGCCTATGCTATTCATACCAAGCAAGAACACTATAAACCGTAAGCTATACTTCCCTGACCCTTCCTGCCCCACTGCCTACTGTAAGCTAGGCTTTCTGAGGGCTGAATTTAAACACAAGGTAAGGTAGCGGCTGAAACTGAAATTTCACTTATGTTTTATTATTTAAAAGAATTCCATAATTGATCTCTTAGGGGATTGGGGAAACAGGGATCACCTATTTCTGGGGTGATACAGGTTGTACTGAGGTCATGGAGATTTGTCTCTGCCACAGCTTTGGTTTGCTACTTCTTTATAAGGTGTTGTGAAGCTTTTGAATAGTAGTCCCTGCATAATGATCTCCCCAGTGGCACTGTCTCTCCTGGGTTACAAAGGCAATGCTACCATTGCTGCAGGGTCTTCTGCGGGCTGTTCTCTTTCCCAGCCCTTGTGAACACTTACTATTTTAGTCACCTTTGCTCTTTGTTCCTCCAGGAGTTTTTAAAAAAATATGTCATAATGAAATTTTACACAGATGCAGCATCAGGTCTTTAAGTAAAAAGCACTAGCCTTTGTGAAAGAAAATAGCACCTTTCAGTACAATTGTGGTTGTTTTTTTTCCCAAATGTTATTGGCTGCATGCTGCAGAATTTATTATTTATGATTTCTGTTGGAAAACCACTTCATTTTCCTATAGCACTCACATCCGTTCATGCAGATCACACTAAGCTCTTTCCTTAAAATAAAGGAATAAGTATGTCAAACATATTTATAACACACTAAAAATACTATTTTCTGCTTATAGCACAGGGATCTGTTGAGACAAAGTTAAGCAAAAGGATCAGCTGAGACAAAGATATTGGGATGCTTTCTCTATTTAGTAAAGCCACCTTCTTTTTTATTCAAATGGTGAAACAAGTCTTCATTTTATATGGTTTGCAGGATTAGCAGCATATTTTAAAGGTAAAAGTGACCTTAGAAAAATAGTTGTCTTAAACCAGCCTTCTCCTCACTGTTCATTACAGTAAGGAATGCTGATATTCCTATCCCCCTTGCCCCTTTGTTCGTTTTGTATCTCCAGCTCCTTCTCTCTTTTCTTCCCGCATAATTTTCCGTTGAATTTCTGGTGAATCTGTTGTTCTGACACAGTGAGCACAAATTGTTTCTTATTTCTCCACAATCCTGCACTGACTGTCATGCAGACTGAGCAAGAAAAAGGTGACCAGTGTAAAGAGGATGAAAGTGTGGTGTTGGTGACATGCCCCAAGAGTGGCCTCTCTCCAGAGGGACATTTGAAATTTTTTCATGAAGCATGGCATCATTCTCTCTCTTCTCCCCTTCTTTACATTTCCACCAATACACTCTTTAGATTTACTGTTTCATTCACAAAATATTTCCTTTGCCAAGGTCAATGCTTCTTGAAAGTTAATGTTTCAGTAATTTCTTTTCAGTGGAGCAGTGAGAGATTTCCTCAGATGTGGTCTTTTAACACCACCTGTAAGGACACTCCAGAGTGGCCTGTCTCCAGATTTACAGCTCTTCCCATGTCAATTATTTTGCAGTCACATGTAGTGTGCATGTTTCCTGGCCTTTTTCTATTTCTGAGAAGTGAGCAAACATTTTTTTTCAATCCTAGCTTAACTCCACTATGAGAACAAGCCTTATTAGATAATCAAAGCTTGGACTACACAGGAAAAGGTGGTGAAAAGAGGAAGGTGAATAGGATAAAGGGGGAAATGTGCAGGAAATATGAGGACAAAGGTTACAATACAAAAAGGTGAGAATAAGTATGAAATGGAAAGGTGGAAAACCTCCCATGCATTTTGATTTTTAATGGAATAAGAGCATAGGTCTGACCTCCGAAGCCTACGTAGCCTCCGAAGGATACACATCCTATCCAAATGCTAGACCCTCTGCACTCAAAGACAGGAGGCTTGTGGGAAAAACATTTCTAAGTGATTTTCTAATACAAGACAAACACTGTTAATCACTTTACATGTACTTCTGCTGCTTCAACAAATAGTCTACTGAGCTCAAAAGAGTGGTAATTGGGCAGGTGGTAAAGATTGAAACTTTATGAGGAAGAAATGTTTAGATTACATTGTATTGCATCATACCCTTTCTTAATGATTGCTTAAAAAAAGAAAAAAGAAAATTGTCAGGCAAGATGAAGGAGCGCCATGAAGTGTTAAGTCTCTATCTTTTCTGCATTGCCATGGCTTGGTTACTGTCCAGCTACCAGCTAGCAGTAATTTAATACTGAAATGAGGCTGTTTGTACTTGCTGAATATACTGTTTGAACACCCTCTTGGTATTATGAAGTGGCAGCCAGCTACTGGTGAGGTTGAGAAACCCTGCTGTTCCTGGAGTCCGCAGGAAGGCAAGGAAATTCGGAGAAAGATTAGAATGACAGTGGTTGAAACAGAATAGTCCCCTTGCTACCCTTTAGCAATGTGGACTTGTTGCCAATACAAGGTAAGCTTTGCCATGACATGCTGACTGGAGCTGGGACAAAGCTAAGGAGGAGTTAAAGCCTCAGCATTGGTTTTAAGCAGAAGGAATATTATCAACTCAAATGTAAGATTCTGACGAGTAAAAATATGAGCTATATTATAAAACTGCAAAGGTTAGAAGGCTAGAGCGATACCAGAGAAGAAATGTCCCAGCCTCATAACCTATGAAGTAAGTATTTCATATGAAAGGGAAAAAACTACTTGTATCTGGTTTGGTGTTTATAAAAATAAAATAATTGGTTTTTTAATATTCAGGGATGGCATAATACATTCACATATCCCCATGGAGCATAACATCTGAAACAAGGTCTTTTCTCTATCACTTAAGTGTCCTAAGGGTTAGATCCCTTCAATACTAACTTCATACTGGTTTCTAACTCTGTTGGAGGAATTGCCCTCCAAAGTTGGACTTTACCCTGTTTGACTTCTTGAAAACTTCTTCTGCCCCTTTTCTCACCCAGGAGGCAGCTGCCAGCTACTTGTGGCATTCAAAGTTTAGTGACAAGGAAGAGGGAAGTAATAGAAAATTATTACAGGGAATTTGCCAAAAATTAGTATAGCTGGAGGGTGTATTTATACAGTATCCTGCACGTCCCGCTGCTTTATTCCCGTGAAGTAGGAAAACATCTCCAGCCAAAAAATCAGTTTTCCTTGGAGCAGAAAATTGTTTAATTACATGGCAGCCACTCTTTGCACTGGGGTAGTGTGTCAGCACCCAGAGTTCTGGCTTCTCAGCGCTACTCTGCCCTCTGAAAATTATACTGCTTGAAGAAAACTACTTGGATTTTCTCAGTTTTCCTTTCCTTCCAACACCTCTCTGTGTTATTTCATGTCAGACATCTGCACACTATTTTCTTTATGCTTAAAACTACCTGCATTATTATAGATGGATATTTTTGGTCAAGAGCAAAGAGCTCATCTGACAAACCCAATGCATTTCCATTTCGTTCAGTTTCTGAAAACTCTAATGCAATTGACCTTCACATAGAGATCCCTGGGTCAATTGGTTGATCAATATGCTATGCTAACTCTTATCATTTACAGCCTGACTTAATAAGAAATAGGAATCTAAGATATGCTACTGACAAGTGACAAAAATAAGAGTACAGGCAATGTGCTCTTTTGACAAGTGCAAAAGATTTATGTTTAGATAATGTGCTGCAATCCAATATGAGACTAAGAAATACATAACCTCAAAAGAGACCCTAAACTCCACCAGACAAAAAGCAATCTCATTCAAAAACCCCCACAAATGTCATAAAATCTAAATTGTTTTTTAATTTGAAGGCTTCTCTCTTTGTTTCTGAAAATGTAAAGTGAATTCAGAATAACTTTTCAAACTTTGCCGTGCAGTTAAAGGCCTAGAGATTTCACCTAAATGAAAGCAGACAGTCTTACAATCACCAGTCTTCAAGAGACAGGTAATTTACTTAAACAGCAAATGTCAGGAGACTTCATCTTAAAATCACAAAGTTGGCAGTGCAGAAAGGCATGTTCCCTGCAAATCAAACCTATAGAGTTCTGGCACATTTGGGTTCAATGGTCCTTATTTTTAGCACAAATCCATCTCAAGAAATAGCTTTAAGTGTATCGGGATAAAAGTCACACATCAAAAGGATGAGTGGTGTGGGGGCCCATGGCAAACTTAGACACTTCACTTGCCATCAGCGACATGGAACAAAGCTATAGCTGTGCTGTTGGGGGTTATCACTACAGGTCCTCCTGTGGAGCGATGGTGGGAGCAACAGGGTGTCTCATTAGTACCCAGAAGTTTGGATCGTCCTGAAGAATACATTTTTGCAAAACTTTAAAATTGTTGAAGGACGTTCCAAATACTGTAACTGTCTGAGACTGGAAATTCCCCAAAACTGAGTTGAAGGTAGGCAGTAATGATCACATAATTAATAATCTTGAGCGTGACTGGGAGAATGTCAATGAACTTTGTGTTTGAAGGAAGGTACTAAACTAGAAAAGAGCAGGAAATAATATTAATGCTCAATCCTGTAATAAGTTCTCATCAGACATTAGTTTTCCCTAAATCAAATTGTGTAGAAAATGACTACTATACTACATCAGTTACAGTAGCCATTCTAGTTTGACAAGTGCATAAAACACAATAAAAGGCTATAGTCATTTATAAATTCCAACTGAGTCCCTTGCATGCAATTTAGAGTACTGCACACCATGAGGAAATAAAAAAAAGTTCTTTACAGAAAGAAAATCCATTTTCCCTTGAGAGAAAAATGAGCCTATTAACCAACAGCCAATACTTCTGCAAAAATTTCTACTTTTTCATGTTCTTATAGAATGCAGTAGATTCCTTGGTACTGCAGTTCCCAAATTTCCATAGTAGAGGGCAACAAAAACCAACAGCAGTTTATGCTTCCATTACATGTTATCTTCTCTTGCAACTTGATTTGCACTAATTAAAATGCCAAAGCTTTGCCATGAGGTAGGCAAGCACCATGGTCTGGATTCAAAAAAACTCACCAAATGCCAAAGCAAAAGCTCCTACTGGCTTACCTTATTGAAGCTTTTTATATCTGTACTATAGCTGTAGATTGGTCTGTACATCTCAGGCCTGGTAAACATGGAATTTAGGAACAGTATTTTTTATATTCTTTTTCTTGGAAAAAACATATTCTGTCTGATATACTGATACCAGTCAGTCATTTTGCTGTGAAGACTGCATTTTGAGAATCATAGCAAGTTACCTCTTTCTCCTAGACTCTCCCTTGATATCTCCTAAAAACCAGCCAATGAGTTTCTATGGATGAAAGGAGTAACCCAGCTAACTTGAAGAAATGTCCTTGTTCCATTGGCATATAAACCTGATACTACTCTCATAAATATAAGATAAATTAATAACCATTTGGATACTTTGCACATTTCACTTGTTTGAATGCTGCTAGGTATGCTGCTGAGGTCACTTTGCTCCAGATGACTGAACATGGGTATGTTCAGTTCTTCTAGTTTGATAACAACATAGGTTGTTCTAATTAGAATTTACTAGGTCTTGGTGTTTGTTCAGACTTCTTGATAAGTTTCTTGTCAGAACTACTCTAGACATTAGAGTCCATCGTAACCATAGTATATGAGACAAATAAATACACAGAATTTGGAAGATGCAGTGCCACTGCATTCACTTTCATGTAGCAGAGATGGGAGCATAAGCCTTTTGCAAACATCAGTTTTCCTTCATGAAATGCAAAGACCTCTGCTCCAGACAGCTGATTAGAAAACAATAACAATTCTTTCTTCATTTTCTTTATTAGTTAGTCTGAAAAGGTCTTGCAAGGTTTTAAAGCCATCCACTCTAAAGCATACTGGTTACATGCAGTAAAATATTGAAACATAAGAGACTTTAGGCTACTACTTGATAAATATCTACATTAGGTAAGTCTGCTGGGTCCAAGGTGTCCAGATGCCCTTTTGTTTAAGACTTTTCATAAACCTTTTACTAATTATTTTACTGTTGATTGCCTGTCATTTCTGTTTTTCCAATGCTTTGCTGTGGTAGAATCAGGATGTCCATTATAGCAAGTCCTGGAAGAAACAGTGAGAGAGCCTACATGTCAGAGAGTGGATGGAGTGCTTGGCCTGCTGTTCCTGGCTATAAGGTCACTTGCTTCCTATCGTACGTTTTTCCCAGGACACTGGTGAAAAGAATTAAATCTAGAAATGAGTTTTTGGTCAGAGTCCAACAAAGCCCCCTATAAGGATCCCAAGATCTCAGTGTTACAAGAAACACTCATTCTAATTTAGTTAAAAAGTTTAGTAGTTCTCCATACTGTGAAGGGCTTTGGAGCTATGTGGAAAAAAAATAAAAAAATCAAAATTTAAATGTGCAATCAGCAGCAACAGCAACAAAACCCCCAAACCAAACTGCCAACCAAGTCCTCTTTGAAAGTTAGGGTCTCAGGCAGACTTAAACTGCCCCAGAATTTTTATTGTATAGTACAGAGCACAAGTTTTATTTTCTTTGTGTTTGTTTGCAACACAATACTGTTCCTGGAATTCCAAAACTTCCAAACCTAAAAGCAATAGTTGCTCTGAAGTGATGAGTGCACAGTGACAGTACTCTATTGAAACTAGTGGATCCTTATTCTTTGCACTGTCTGACTTGAAGAGCTATCATCATTTCATCCAGAGGCTTGTACACCAGTATTCTCAGTACTCAAAAGGACAAAAAAAAATTCATCAAAACTGGAGAAAACACACCATTTTCTATGTGAATATATTGTGGGTGTCTCCTCTCTCTCCTTTCCTGACACATCTGCTTCCCCCTGAGTGGGTACCACTCTGGCCACAGTGGTTTGCTCACCCAGCTGAGCAGCACTCTTTGCCAGCCAGAGATGACTCATCATGTGTCCTGAATGAGCCCAAGCTCAAAACCTCTATGCAGATGTCCCAGCAAGTGAACATTAGTGATTTGCATTCTTTGCAGCCCTCAAATTTGACACACAAGCTGAAAAAGCAGTCATGATCAAGCTTATAATCAAGTGCATACATACCAAATTTTCTTAATTAGAGGATGAATGGGTAGAAATCAGCCAGTGACCTTTTTAGTCTTCTGGAGGCTTTACTACAGCAACAGCTACTATCTAAACTTTATTTATTTCTATTTTAAATATATATTGTTTCTCTGACCCCTAATAAGCCTACTTTCCAAATAAAATGAAAAAGAATCTAAAATATTTTTACCGGATTTGCCTGGAAGTAAAGGGTTAGATTTGATGCTAACGAGTGAAGGAATTTGAATAAGATTTAATTCATTGCAGCCAAGGCAGATTATTGCTCATATCCTTTTATGAACAGGCAGAGCATGAAAGGACATTTCTATACATCAAATCCACGTAATAAACTATTCTTTTTGACAACTTGCACTGCTTCAGTCACTTGGATTACTGGCTTGTGTGACCTCAGCCACACACACATACGACAGAGCCCAAAATAGAACCAGAAGATGAGTCATGATGTTCAGGAAGGATTTCAAAACAAATGGACCTATTTACTCTTGCAGCTGTCTCCTGAAGCTAGTACTATTTTACAATGATGTTATTGATTTGTTCTCATTATCTGCATCTGGGAAGTTAATTTGTTTTTGTTTTGGGTTGTGGGGGAGTTTGCATTAGGTGATTAAAAGAGGAGTTTAGTTCTTCAGAGGAAACATTTCAGGAATAAATAGACACACACATTCTGGATGATCTTAAATAGTAACATCATAACTAAAACATCCTCAGCATTGTAGGGATTTTACTTCTTGCTTGCCAAATGCCATGTCATTGCACAGCAGTTTATTTTAGCATTGCGGAAGATATGAAATAAAATGTTTTTTCACTGCACAAGGGATGCTCCCTGCTTTCACCAAATCTGCTATGCAATACACATGGTTACATGTTGTATTCCTTATTTATATCTACTTAATATTGTGGCAGTGCTGCATGACCAAAAGAAATGGTCCAGTCACAAAGTGTCACTATAAATGTTTGTGTGAAAGTATTTTTCAGGCAGACACAGCTCTGTTTTAGCACAAACCCAATGTCTTCCAAAAGTTAACAGAAATTTAAGTTAGCAAAACTCTGAACTTGGTCTTTTGACCTAGCACAATTTTTCTTTAACTAACAATGATCTTGTGCTTCTTTTAAACAGAATTCTTATTCTGAAATGGTTCCCTCATTTGACTGCCAAACCCATAATGTTTCAGCAAGCCTAATTATCTCCTTAATATGATGCTACTTTAATACAAAAGCAAGATAATGCTTTAATATTTTATTATTATTTTTAATAAGTTCACCCCTAAAGGCTTAAACCAATTGCTATTGGCATGATAAAATGTACATTAACTTCAGTGGAATCTGGATCAAGCCCAAACAGCAAAAGATAATTACTACATAAATCTCAGGACCTTATATGCTTCCAGTGTAGCTAACCTAAATGGCAAAATCTCTGCAAGATTATTATAGATATAATTATTTACTATGGATTTATGTTAGTGTTACTCCATGTGAAAGACTCACCACTTATATAATGGAAAGTGAGAGGCAAATAAACCTCTAGCTGATGAAGTAGTAAGAGTTAACATTTATGGCTGAGATCATGATCTTTAGCACATATGATTCTTAGTGGAAATCAGTAAGTTGGAATGAAAATAGAGCAGAAATGATTGCTTTGCTTCAGTAATGAAAAAAGCTATGAAGGAAGGCTTATGCCGATGCTGCTTTACCAAGAACTATGTGTCTGCTTCACAACATAAGACATGAACAAAGGACCAAAATTTCATATTAAGCCCTTCATTCAACAAGGTATTCAAAAGGTGAATTTGCCTTTAAGATGTGACGGTGCCACCAAAAATACTGGCAAATTTCTATTAAATCTGCAATTTATTATATAGCCAACAGGCAGCAGAGGTGACATCAGAAGTACTGTGATTCATTGAAATTAAACTGAGCTTTATTAATCACCTCTTACAGCTTATGCTTATGGAATTTAGCATTTGCATTTGGATTAATGTTGTTTAATTTACTAAGAAGATGTTTATATATCCGAATGATGTTGACCAATAACTAAGCTGATGCAGACATTGTTTGTAAAAAACTTCATCCTGACTCCCTTAGAGTATTTCAGGCAGGCAACAAAAATGGCATCATAAATAATATAAAACCATGAATACACAGTCAAAACAAATCAATACATGGATACTGATATTAAGTATACAAACAATGCATATATCACTAATTACAAGAAAATAATAAAAACTTTTTTGTTTATATTCTAAAGCAGCAATTGTGGCCCTTACTAAAGATCACTAGTTTTCACTCTTGAACCAGGGACTCCTGCATGTTTTAAACAAACTCAAATATCACCAGTATAAAATGAAGGTCAATAAAAAAAAAATCTTAAATGCATCATTCAGATTGGTAAATGCAGTCATAAAAATCGTCTTCTGTTTTTGGCTTTTGTTGGGCCAGATAATGTTTTGATTTAACCAGTGAAGTCATAGATAGTCATGTAGAATACAGTGGTCATTCTAAAAATAGGACTTACTCTAGCAAAGACAGCTTTGGTTCACTCAGCAGACTGTGCCTGTTACTAAGCAAACTTATTAACAGGTATGGTTTTGAACTTTTCCCTTGCTTGCTTTGCCTCTAGTAATTTACACTGCTTATCTTTACAGGTACAGAATTAGAAAATTACTATTTCATTTCATTGATCTTTTTTTTATAGCGGACTAGGTGACTTTACAATGTTTTAAAGAATATTTTACTGCCTTATCTATGGACGAAGTACTTACCTTCCCTTTTCCTTTGAGTAAATTTCCATGGAAACTGAACACATTGTGTTCTCCTTCCTGCTGGCTGCATTTCTTGCCTACCCGAGATAGCATTTTGATTAAATGTGTCTTTATAGTTAACTAATTAAAACCATTATGAGGTTTCTCCAGTCTCTGCTAATCTTTTAAAAAATGTTTTAATGTTTTGAATTAAATTTAGCACATGTGCAAGGAAAACAAGAAATAGTATTTTCTGATCTAGTTAGATCCTAGTACTGCTCAACTATTTCAGTGTAATCACAGAAATTCAACAATATGTGATAAAGTGAGTTCTTGATACACGACCAGCTACAGACCCTTCAGTATGCCATTAGTTCTCTGCTTCACTGATTGTGCTTTTTAAGTGGCAACTGTTTCCACCACTTAATTTCCCAATCCCCATTCTCTATGCCATTGTCTTCTAACTTGCAGGCATAACAAAAAAAAACAAACAAAAAAACAAACAAACAAGCAAAGGACAGTACACAGTAATTCTTCCAAAACATAATGGGCAGTAGCATTTTCCTAGAAAATTTTTCCTTTTCTAGGAAGGACAAAAATGATTTGGGAATGGCACCTATGTCATGGGATGAATAGACTTGTGACAAGCACCACAACACCCAAAGAACTAAACTTAATGCTGATAGCTTTTTATTTTCTCTGCTAATGAAGGCAACCCCCTTCTTCCAAAAAGGTAAATTGGTTATATTTCCAAATATTAGGTTTTCAAGAAGTGACAGATATATCCACAATACATTTCTTATTTTTCATCCTGGTCCATCTCCACACAGACAGAACCTTAATTGTAGACTTCCCAGGCAAGGGAAGCCCTTCCTGGGGCAAGGGGCACGGTATGTGGGAGTGTTTGTGTGTGACACTTGAGGAAGTAACAACTTACTATGCATGAGTTTGTAATGAAACAGAGTAAAACATCTCTTGTGAGTCCTTAGTGACAATAGATCAGGACTGAAAGTAAGACAAATATATGACAAATCAGAAAGACAAACCTGTTAGAATTCTGTCTCCACTAACACTGTAAACTAGTTTGGAGTTACAAATCTGCTGTTGGATTTGTCATGAAGAAAGCAGATGATGCCATTTTAGCAACTATATGTCTTTTCATGCTTACTCATTACTAGCATCTGTGTGGCTTTCAGACAGTCTGCTTCACAGGCATTTTACTACGGTATAAATGATGCATATCCCCATAAGCTGTGTGCTACAGCAAACCCTCAGTTATATGAATGGGAACTCCTGATCTTACAGGTCACTGTTAGTCACTGGAGATGAGTAAGAGAGACTATCATGAGCAACAAAGGCCAATAAATGACATATGAATGTTCAGAACCCAAGTGCCCTCTTTGGGTATACATGGACAGTCTTTCTTTCTAATTGTCAATGAGCATCAAGAGCAGGTGCTGCTCCTTGGCCAGAGGGAGCAGAGATTGAGGAACAGGTCTACAGTGCCTGACCATAGAAAGCAGGTCTGGGATGATAAGTAAGGTCATCCAATAGTCCAGTCATTATTCAGCAAGAGCACAGTGATGAGGCAGATCTGAGGATAAGCCAGAAAGTCACCAGTGAATCAGGGTATTGTGTTGTTTTTGTCTGGGGTAATTTTCTTCATAGTAGTTATTATGGAGCTATGCTTTAGATTTTTGCTGGAAACAGTGCTGATAATTCAGGGATGTTCTATTTACTACTGAGCAGTGCTCACACAGAGTCAAGGCCTTTTCTGCTCCTCACACTGCCCTGCTAGTGTGTAAGTTGGAGGTACACAATAAGTTGGGAGGGGACACAGCCCGGACAGCTGATTCCAGCTGACAAAAGGAATATTCCATGCCATATGGTGTCATGCTCATTATAAAGCTGGGCAAAGAAAAAGGAAGGGGGAACATGCAGAGTGATGGTGTTTGTCTTCCCAAGTAACCCTTACAAGTCATGAAGACCTGCTTCCCTAGAGATAGCTGGGATCCATAGGGTTTCCCCTGTGGTAAGCAGTGAAGTAATTACTTGTTCTGTTTTGCCTGTTAAACTGTCTTTATTCCAACCTACAAGTGTTCTCACTTTTATAGTTCTGATTCTCTCCCCCATCCCATTGGTGGGGGAGTGTGCAAGAGGCTGCATGGTGCTTAGTTGCAAGGTGTGGTTAAACCACAATAGACGATCAGAGCAAGAGAGATAAAGGAAGAGCCACAGAGAAGGCCTCAACATAGCTTGAAAGGAGTTCCTGAAAAAAACAGGGTGGGAAGTGAAAGCAGAGAGTAAAATCTCTCAGCAAGACTTCTTGGCAGAGCATTCTCAAATAGTCCAAGGCTCAACACCAGCACCATTACCTATGTGCATGCTGAGCTCAGGCAGCCAAATCCCAAGGGGAAGAAAATGCACTTAGTGCTCTGACACTTGTGACAGCCACTGATGGAGCAAGTGTTCTGTATTTATTTTGAGGAAGGTGAAAATGGACAGCCAAACACCTGGGGATTATCATCTCAAGGATGTTTTAGGTTCTGGAACCTATATGCACTTGCCCCTGAATTAAAGCTTTTGTCCTAGAATTCATACTTTTCAGCTTTTGAAATTTGATCCAGCATGATATGCTGGTTCCTAGAAACCAGCCTGTACCTGCTCTTGTTAACTGTGTCCTCAAATTCCAAGAGTAAATCTTCCTGCAGCAAAGCCACAAGTACAGGACTACAGCAACAGGAATATATTAAGCACTGTCCCTCCAAGACTATAACAATTTGTGCAGTGAAATAATGATCTATGGAAAGGATATTTACATTAAACAGGTGAGAAGCATCCAGTCACAGGAGTCTGTACAAACCTATGAGTTCTGGTACTTCCATAGAATGGAGATGGGTGGGACCTCAATAAGCACTTGGACAGGCTTCTTCAGAAAAGGAGCTGTTTTGTTCATCCCTGCCTCCAAGACTATAACAATTTGTGCAGTGAAATAATGATCTATGGAAAGGATATTTACATTAAACAGGTGAGAAGCATCCAGTCACAGGAGTCTGTACAAACCTATGAGTTCTGGTACTTCCATAGAATGGAGATGGGTGGGACCTCAATAAGCACTTGGACAGGCTTCTTCAGAAAAGGAGCTGTTTTGTTCATCCCTGCATGAAGTTCAGGTATGCATTAACATCCACTGAGTGGATAAACTGGTCTCAAGAATCTCAGTGCAAAATATGCATAGCTTGGATAAGCACACCCTCTATAATGTGTGGGCAATGTTCTGGCAGAGAATGAAAATGACAGAAGAATAGAAATCTTAAATAGAAAGAATTCAGAGTCAGAGTATGATCTGTATTTAGCATGATGTTATTACAAAATATCATTTATTATTTCTGTTTTAAAGAATTCTAGATAAGAACTGGGCTGTTAAAATATTTGTGCTCCTGGTTAGTAAGGACAAAAGCATATAAAACAATAGAAAAGGCTAGACAAAGACTATTTGGTATGATTTGATAGCCTAGAATAATGAAATTAGTGCCCTGCTTGTTTTGAAAACCAAACCATCAAACAAAAAAACCCACCAACCTCCACACCCTCTCCTCCCACACCCAACAAAAAGTCCCAACATTTGCAAACAGTAGTGAGTCACAATAGGGTCCCATAGGGTAGTCACTCCAAACAAATAATGCTACCAGAAACAGCTGATATATTCCTCAAATCTGAAACTCCATGAAGAGAATAGTCACTTTACTTGAGAGCCACTGCTAACACCATGCAGAGGCATGAGATCTGAGTAAAATTATGTGGATTTGGGAATAGCATGTGGCTGTGTCAGTGGAGGTTTAGAATAGATATTAGGAAAAGGTTCTTCACGCAAAGGGTGGTTGGTCACTGGAACAGGCTTCCCAGGAAATTGGTCACACCACCAAGACTGCCAGCATTCAAGAAGTGTGTGGACAACACACTCAGTCACATAGTGTGATTCTTGGGGCTGTGCTGGGCTGGGACTTGAACTTTGATGATACTTATAGGTCTCTTCCCACTCAGGATATTCTATGATTCTATGACTTTCTTCCTCCTGATGGGGATGGAAAGAATATCACACCAGATCTCTTTTGTAAACTCTGCATGCCTAATACCTGTTCCCTCAGAAGATAGCTGAATACTATAGATTATTTTGGTAAGAACTAAAATGAATTATAGATAATATATAAATTTTGGGCTTGAATATTAATATTATGCATAGCATAGAGTTTGTTCCATGGAGTATGAACAACTCTTGTACCAAGTCTGGTGCAACACTTGCTTTTATGGACAGTCAGGTACAATATAAAGCAACTTTCTTTGAACTCTGATATAATAAATGACCATTAATCAATTGCCTTTAGGCTGCATGTCCCACTGTCTTCCACTAACAATTAACCTTCAAACTGCTTAAGTCACTTTTGTAAAAATCTAACAGCAATTGTAATTATTTCAGGATACTCTAGAAAACCAGTTCTGGATGACAGCAAGGCAGACTCTCCAGGTTTTATGTCTGGTCAATGTTTGGTCTCTCTCAACTGGAAAAGTATCAACAGGAAAGGCAATGGTGACTTCAAAGATTTATACCTTTCCAAGGGGCTGACACTGGCCACATCATCCCTTTATATCCCTTAACTCCTGTTATTCTTCATTATTTTTGCTCACCAGTAATCTGAAACATGGAAAGGATCCTATCTTCCTAGTCTTTCACATGTGCAGCACCAAATCTTTAACTTCTAGACGCAAGAGTCTACTTTTCATACTTATGTGGATCTTTTTTTCTTGAAAGTTCAGGTGCAGCAACACCCAGTGGAGCCCACAGTTTCTTTCATGCCTATTTTTGTTTCTGTCCTGCAGAATTTGATAAATGAGGAGTTGTGGAGTTGCTTATAAGAATATGATTATGCAGAATTAAATTGTCAGGCTCATTAATTATTCCAATTAAACACAGAAAGCCAAGCAAAGGGATTTTTGTGCCCCCTACAATGAATTGTGTGCAGCCAATATGTGGACATTTTTATTTTTATACTCTAATAAATGCCTCTTAAAATGTAAATATAATCACTCACAGAAACAGAGTTGGAGTTCTATTCACAAGTGGCTGCACAAAGAAACCTCTCCCTTTGATATATTGATTTTTGCATCACTTTTTGGCTTTGCCTAGCAAGTCCACCAGCCATCCTAATGTGCATGTAGAGCCCTGTGCACTGCTGTGATTGCTCTCCCTTTGCACTCAGTCTGCCTTCATATGTACTACATTATGCAAACATGCAAATAATCTCTTTTTACTACTGTGAGCAATTAGCTTACAAGGGAAGATAAAAACCCAAAATTGTATTTAATTATTCTGGCTTGTTAAAGAGAATGGGGAAGGAGTCTGCAATTTAATTCTAATAAAAATAACTATCACACAAATAAGAAGCATGTTCTCAGCTATGTTTTCTTCTGAAGACACTGACCTGTTTGGTATTACTTAATTGCAAATCTTACGGTGTGGGCAGACACTAAAAGTAAACCATCAGTGGAAAGAGCACATAAGATAGCAACAGTAATAAGGTAACTATAGGATAAGGTACAAGTAATGATTACAACCACAAAGGCTATCGCTCTCTGGTGTCCAGAGAAGACAAAAGACTCTTCCTTTTGAGATGACAAAATGAGTGATTCATGTAGGAACCAAATGAAGAATCTGATGGACTATTTCACTTCTGTTGCTATTTACCAACATCCAACCCAATAAGGAGCATGGGGGAAGAGAAGCATGAAGTGTCAAAGTGTTGGAGACACTGATGTACATTTTTGCCTCCATAAAAAAAGGATGAATTTTCTCACAAGGAACAAACTCTTCTTTGTTCGAATTTTGAAACTGGTGCAAGTAGTCCCCCAGCAATGTCAAGAGAAGGTCCAGGAAGAGAAAGAAAACACAAACAGCACAGAAATACTCCAGGTGTCAAAAAAATACACTCCCGGGCCCAATATTAAAGGTTCGTTAAACTCCTGATAAGTCTTATTTACCATTGTATTCTTAACTTTCCCTGAAGTCAGTCACTAAATAATGCTGGGGAGAAACAACTCTTTGAGGACTGACTTTCCACCAAGCACTATGTCACTTAGGTATATTTAGCTATCTAAAATATATGACTTCTTTATCACCAAAAACTTCAGATATTTGATTCTATCATTACTCTCTACTTTTTGTACTCCAGTTCTATAAAGAAGTTAGAGTAGTTTGCTTATGTACCCGCATATAAAGGGGATTATAAAAAAAAGCCACACTGAAATTTTGTGCTGACCCCCAACAGGTTGACATTTCTGATCATTTCTGTTCTGATAATTTCTCTTCTATAAATCAGTAAATCCCAACCTTTTGGGTCAACAGACCATGCTAAACTCAAAATTGTCCGTGGACTACCATATAGCTTTATCTAATTTCTGACTTAGAAATCTTGCTAGAATTATCAGCCCTATTTGTCTGATTGGCCAAAGGGAGGTTTCACAGTTCCTCAGAACCTGTGTCCACCTCAGAAAGATTTGAAAGAAGAGGCGAATGAGAGAAGGGTGGTAAGTTCTTCCATATAAGAAGTGGCTTTGAAACAACAGAAATCCTGACTTGGACTCTGGAAGCAAGAAGGAAACCAAAGCAGAGAGAGGTCCAGGCTCATGAGTTAGCTTAGAGCTCTTTCAGACCATGGGCCTCACAGTTTTACAATGGTATTTAACAGTGAGGAGGACAAGCACACTTGGATTTCACCATGAGAAATCCCAGCTGACGTTTAAGCTTCTTACTATGAGGTACCTTAAACAACTACTTTACAGGAAGTGTGGCTCTCAATTCCACATCACAACTGAGCTTGGATGTTTTGAAAAATATTTATATGCATCCTCTGCAGTTCTTTGGATCCTGGATCCATAAAGTAGAATAACCGAATTTATTCCAAACCTACAAATGCTGGTTGCCTTCACAAAGAGCCTTTCTGTCCATCTCACCATTTTATAAGGCTCTCTGACATGCAATTACTTGCTGCAGTTTCCGAGGCTGGTTGGAAAACTCTGCGTAGGGCTCTCCTGAGACCCTGACAATCCTAATGCAAGGTAATATGTGTCTCTCTAATTTTGTCCATTTTCCTCTGGGAGAAATCTTCCACTTCATTACTTCAAAAAATGCCTGGGGACTTTTTCAGTTTTCACTGGTGCTTTTGACAGTAACTGGAATCAAAATAAGGACTCTTGCCAGCAAGGCTTTAAGAAGTTTTTGTTTGAGCATCACCGTCTGTGTCTGACTGCTGACATGAGCCCTTCACTAGCCTGCAGGGAGAAGTGATTAAGACTCACCAACAGATAAATCCCACAAGGATTACACTCATCTTCCTGTCACTAGCAATGACATGAACACAGTTTTATTGTAAGGATGAATCAAAGGTTATTCAAGAAGCCTTTTCCAAATCCCATTTCCCCATTTGCCTGGCTCTGCTTCCTCTTACTGAACACTTGCTAGATACATACCCAAAAACTACAAGTCTGAGGGGCATTCCATTCACTGCTCACAGAAGTATTTGCACTGGTTTCATTGCATTTTTTTCTTCCAGGTTGTGAGGATATACAAAGATCTACACGAAATAGTGTATCCCAGTCCATTTCTGTGATGTCACCTAGGACCAGGTTGGAAATGCAGGACTGGTCCTCTGCAGCAAAACTTTAGCAATCAATTCAGAAACAATTACTCCCAAGGGTCTGATCCTCCCCAAGTGCTGAATGTAGTTTTCCTGTACTTAGACATCAGAGCCCTTTACACCAAGTAAGGATCTGTGCAATGAAGTTCAATTTTCAGGGTTAAGATTCCTGATGAGTGTAGTAAATGTACTTCCCTACATTATGGTTCAGTAATTTTAAAAATGCAGGAATTGTGAAAGAGAAACATCTTTTAACTCTTTCTGTTTACTGTCTTGCAAACCAGTGTTCCTATTTATTTTGCATGCACTCACTTTCATGATTCATACCCATTAAAAATGAATATATAGCAGCATGTGTTTCCTTTCCCTCCTATGTCATTTATAGTTTGTTGCTTTCCATTTCAAAGTATATATTATTGAATAGACCAGATGATGAATTTTTGATGAATTTTTGAAACAGAAGCCAGACACAGAAGCACTGGTTAAGTAAATTGTACCTATAAATAACTTCATAACAAGGACAAATATACAGTAAAATGAAGTTTACATAAATACCTCTTGATTTAATGCCTGTGTTTCTTCCCATTAACATAAAACTCATCAGTCACTGATGCACTGGGTAAGGTATTTTAGTCGTTGCTGTTTGGGCCAGTAAATGTTTTTCACATGGTTGTGATATTTCTTGTGCAGAGGATTAATGTCAATTGATACAAGTGTGAAGTGTTCCAGAACATTTTAAAGGACAAAGTAGCTGGCCATCAACCATGTACAAAGGGATGGTGGTATCCCATGACACATAACTTCTTAGAAGTTATAGACAATGACATGCCCTTAGTTATGAATTTAGAGATTTCAATATTTATATTTCAATAAATTCTGTGTCATTTTCAGTAGGCAAGGAAGAAGTGAGCAATTCCCTATTTCCTATGCAGAATTAAATCTCTGACCATCAATGCTATTACAGAAAAAAATTCACCATTGAAAGAATTGATGGATCTTTTTAATTTCCTATATGCTAAAAGGTGGTCACAAAATAGAACTGACATTTCTTTTCCCTGTTTTTATAGCTTGTATCTACATACAAATCTGTGAAATAGGTGGTTTAGCTCTCCAGTGTCAAAGAAAGAGTACAGTTCTAGGCTCTGCTCAAAGTGCCAATTTCTTTAAGGAAAAGCTGACAATATATCTAGCAGAAGTAGAAAGAAACAAACAAAAATCTAATTAGAGGATCAGTTCAGATGAACTCTTACTTTCCTTTTGTTTAATTTTGTTTAATTTTAAATCCATTTTGGTAAATGGAGATTTGCCTGAACAAGTTTCCTCACCGTATAATATTTGACCAGGATAAAGCACATAGCACCTAGAACTTGCTGCTCTAAGTGTTCTCTGCATTCCTCATTGCATTGCTGTTTATTTTTAATTGGGTTGTGGGGTTTTTTTAAGAGTCAGCAATGCAGTCTGTGCAAAAGTGGCAGCAAATTGTTTGTTCTGTCATGATTTGATATGTTGCAAATCACAGTATTCTTCAGAGTTCATGAAAAGCGTATTTGTTCAGTATGTGTCTTTCTTACCCTATGCATCTTTCTTTCACCCTAACTCTTAATTCAGCATGAAAGGGAAAGCATGAAAAAAGTGCTAAAAGGAAATACTGGTAATAAATTGCATTACCATTCATTTTATGACCTTGGAAAATTGTTCCCCATTCAGAAAGATACCTGGTTTCTTTGATGCTTACAATGTCAAAAGAGATGTTGCTCTGTTGCTCCCTCTGTTCAGGGCTCTCCTCTGTCGTCATAGTTGTCTTTGGCATGCTCCTTCAATTTAACTTTCAAACCTCATTCACATCACTTTCTGTGTGAATGAAAGAGTTTCCCAAATTTATCCCAAGTTCTGTCTCCCTTACATTAAAATCTTCCTGTTTTTCAGGCAGTTCTGATTTGGTTTTGGCACCTAAAATCCAGAATCTTAGCCGTTCATATGGTCCTAGTTTGAAATCCATTAATTTCCCTGAGACTCGTAGACTTTTCCTTTAATTACTCACTAACTTGAAGGGGCTTCTGAACATGCAGATTGCGTGATCCTTCCTGTAGAGGGACTCTTGGCATCATAACAGTACTTATGTGAAGGATCTTTTCTGTACTTAGGTTGTCATGTTCTGTACATGTATAAATAAAGATTTTCAGTGTCATATGAGGCATATGCTACCTCAGAGTTGCCAGCTGCATGTCACAAGAAAGTGTGCTTGGGAAAATCTTTCAGCTACTCAGTTTTCTTGTGATTTTTTTATCAAACATAATTGGAATGCACAACCCATGTTCTCTGTTCCACATGCATCTTCTGTGTTCCTTTAAACTTTTAGGTTATCAGGGCACTGAGACAGGAACAGCTGGACCATTTATAGGATAAGCTGCTGAAATGAGATGAATGTGTGAAAACTAGAACAAGTGTTTCAGTAGCTATTCTTTCTTATTCACCAGGGTCTCACTACAGCATTCAAACCTTTCATCTCTTGTGGATGCTTCTGCTAGGCTTTTAAGAAAACAGTAATGTAATGGTCCCATTGGACTGTCAGGCCACCAAAAAAGTTCTTACAAAAAATGAGCTGAATTCTTGTTGCATTTAGCTAATGGTGATAACATACTTTAATTTGCAAGCATATGAACGAAAGCCTGAATTTCAATCAAATGACAAAAAAACCCCAACTAACAAAACCCAGCCAACCCAAAACCCCCCCAACCAACTAGTTTAAACCCCTTGGTTATTTTATTTATTTTTTAATTAGAGAGGTCTGAGGCACAAGAAGAACACAAGGAATCCTGCAAGTGAATTAGAAATCTGGCTTGATTGTTTGGGCTTTTTTTCCCCCTTAAGAATCAAACACTGTAAAAGAGGATTTCTTAAACTATCCAAAGGCACATGGTTCTTGGTCAATCAAAACTAAATAGAAACTGTTTTTCTCCAGATTTTCCTGATATTTTTTCAGGAGATATACACACATGTTTCAGTTTAACAGCACTGTGGAATTCAGTCACTCTAAATGGAGAGAGCCTCTGTGTAAGCAGTTAAATGTATGCTAAAATCCTTGCAGATGAATCTATAAAAAACCTCCCTTGGACAAGAAAGATTTTGCCTGAGCAAAATTGATTTTCATAAAGGACACCAGTCACAGTACTTCCCTGTAAACATTAAATGTTCACTAGTTATTGCCTTTTTCCTGGGACACATAGCATTTGTAGACATTTGGAATAGGAAATAGCTCCTGTCACAGACCACTTGGTGAGGTAGCCATTAGTAAAACTGTTCTTTCAAATGCTAGCCTTTCAATTTGTCTGTGCAAACATAGCCAGGAAGTTATGAACCTCAGCTACAAATTAATGACAAACTGATGAAGGAGTTTTGCCAGCAATCTTACTTATCTTCTTTCTTATCCAAGAGTTAAGGCCTTGATCCAGGATCAATTTGAATCTACAGACTGAATTCTTCCAGCTTCAGCTGCCTACAAACCATGATGTAACTGAAAATCATACTCATATTGTTAGGTATATTGAGCGTATAATCTCTATAGTCACTAGAAATCCTAAATTGTCTTAGAATATGCTAGATTAGTATACTAGAAGCTATAAGCTACCAGTGAGAAAAGAAAAAAAGTCCCATCTGCATACAGTTGAAGTAGAATAAACCTGAAGGAGAGTGATTTTCTAACTAACCAAATGCACTTATTTGGTTCAGTAGTATAGGAAAATAACAGGCTGAATAGGATAAATAATACAAGCTACTTTCTGTTTTTCATGTTGCCAAGCTATGCCTTTAACTGTAAGTAGCATAGACTTAAATTTGCTCTCAGTGAATTTACACATATAATTTCTACTGATGTCAAAGGAATGAGTATGGTGTGGAATAGACCAAATGTAATATTAATACCTCAGAAGAAAATTAAGTTGTGTAGTCAATTGTAGAGTATGCTGAAGAAGTCACAACACTCTTATGTCAAATCCCTCCTCTTTATGAAGTTTTCTGAAGCATGTAATTTCTTGGATTTCATGTGAAACACGTGGACTGATAACATTTTAAATGTCAAGATATACACTATAATCTGTGTCTGGATAGACAGACAGATGCCTACACACATGCGCACACCAAATAATAGTGTGTTAGCAATAGACAGTATAGGGTGAGGATATTTGGCAGATGCTTTAAACACTGAGAATTTTCTCATTGAGGTATCAGTTGCAACTAAATGAAGAATGTGCTTGGCATTGTATTCCGTGAAAGTTACAATAAAATCAGAATGAAGGTGGCCATTAAGAACATAATAAAAAAGCAGAATTTTTATTGAAAGTTGTATTATTTTCAAATAATTCATGTTAAGAAAACTAAGTCCATAACACTTCTAACATTCACTACAATGCTTTTATTATTACCCAAGCAGGCAAGACCTTGTCCAGTGCTGCCTGTGATCTGTTACTCTTCCATCTACTCCTTTCAATATGATTTTAAAAATCACAGAGTTGTTGGAGTTGGAAGGGACCTTAACAATCATCCAGTTCCACTCCTGCCCTCCACCGTGGGCTGAGATGCCACCTACTAGACCAGGTTACTCACAGCCCCATCCACCCTGGCCTTGAATACTTCCAGGGATGGGGCATCCACAACTTCTCTAGGAAACATGTTTTAGTGCCTCACCACCCTCATAGTAAAGAATTTCTTCAAAGTATTTAATCTGTACCTACTCTCTTTCAGTTTTAAGCCATCACCCATCGTCTCACGCCATGCCATCATAAAAAGACCCTCTCCAGCAGTCTTGTAGGCCCCCTTTAGTTCCTGGAAGGTGCTTTAAGGTCTCCCTTCTCCAGCCTGAAATCTCAGCTTGTCTTCATAGGGTTGGTGTTCCAGCCCTCCATTCATCACTGTAGCCCTCCCATGGACTGACTTCAGGAGCTCCACGTCCTTTTTATACTGGTGGGAGGCCCAGAGCTGAACACAGTACTTCCTCATCAATGGATTGCACCTTAGCTTCCCCCAAAGTTAGATATTCCTGGGTTTGAAATAAAAGATACAAAGAAAAACAAGGTATGGTTTCTTGTGTTCTGTTAAATCTCCTGTGCATTTATTGTAAAGAGAGTTGTTATTGAGTTTGAGGCAATTGAGAATTTTAGTAAGAGGGAAGAAAATTATAGCCATCTGAAAAATGCAGTGATTTCTATGGAAAGAGAATAGCACTAGAAAACAGCAGATTTTTCTGATCCAGGAAAAAAACCACAAACCAGTACCAAAACCCAACCAACCAACAACAAAAAAGAAATCATTGACATTTTAAGTCATTCTATTGAACTGGAAACAAATAAAGCAAAATGCTGCTGCTCATTATTTTTTTTGCATCAGCAAGAAATTTTTATTTCCTAAACCAATATGAGAAGTGCTAAGGAATAATTATATTTGACTACATGACCCAAAAATGCTATGACACTCTCCCCCCACAAAAGTATCCCAAAAAAACCTCCAAAAAGCAAACCTTAAATTGACTGAAGAAACCAGAAATATAACATCTGTAATATTCTGAAGATTATACTGTGAAAAATCAAACACATTTTTACTGAGGTGATCCAAATAATTCATTTTTCAAACTCACATCTCTACCAATTTTTCATTCCATTTCATCTTGAAATGGGAAAAAAGAAGCATAGAGATCTGGTTTTCAGTTATAATAGGTCCCTTCTTATGACGTTCAATAGGTAAAGTGGTCTAAAAGAGAGAGCTAACTATATTTTGGCCTATTTTAAGATTCTTGTACTGGTAAATCAACCAGTAAACAGAAGGTGAAAAACTAAACAATGTAAGGTACATGAACAGCCACATTTGGAGCAAAAAGTAAATCCAAGACTTCACAATCCTGTCTTTGAACTTATTTTCCTGATAAAATATTATCTTTGAAGATTTCTTTTAATATGTTGTCTAAGACATTATTCCCTGTTGCTTGCTCAATGTTTTGTTGAAGAAGTTCTGAATCACCTGACTCATTTGAGACAGTAAAATATGTCCTCTCCCTAACTTTTTCTAGCTCCTTTGCTGGACAGTTTAATGTTCTTTTAAATGAAGAGAGAGACAATTTCTATTACAGCCACATATTCACAATGAAAGCGAAAGCTGTGGACAATCCCATAAAATTAGTGCAATTGATTTCTAGGGATAATTAGTTCAATTTAAATTAAATTATGTCCTTTCTAGAAGTTATGAATTCTGATTTTATTGTTTTCCTTTTACTACATGCTATCCAAAGAAATATTTTGTCCTGAAAATAGTTCTTATTGTACAGAGAGACATAAGAAATAAGTGATAAGGAGCAATCTGCTTTAGCTTGGAGAGTACAAAAGATTGAGACATATTTCAAATAGATTCCAGAAATTGATTAAATGAAGATAGGGTCAAACCTTCAAATGGGTATGCAATTTTAAATTCTACAAGTAATGCTAAGTTTTTCCAGATATACATTTCAGGAAAGCTTACCATATGTGAGGTCTACTTCACGGAAATTAAAAGTGTGCTTGATTTATGTATTTATGCTGTATTTAAATGTTCAATTCTTTAGATATTAAAATCTAGGCTCTAGAAATCAAAAGGATATAAAAACATGGAATAGCAGAACTCACCTTATCACTGGAAACAGCATGTCAAAGTGACTTGTGCTCATTGGTAACTGCAGAGACTACTCAGGGATAAACTGCTTTGAATAGTGGAACTTCAAAGTCCAGCAAAGTAGATATTTAAAAAGAAAGTTGCCATATCCACCTCAGTTTCTAAACACACATGCCTAAAACCAAGTCATATTAGCATACAAAACAAGAGAGGTTTCCTAGGAAACTATTATTCAGAGCTGTAGTCAGAGCTGACAAGGAAGGACCCAACCATCTCTTCCTATGGCTAAGTAGCTGTGTGGAAGAAAAATTGCCTGTGGGCGAGGGACCCATGGATTAGTTTCAGCCACATAGATGCTGGTCAGCTTGTTTCTTCTCAGAGGACTACTGTATGGCTTTGTAGAAAAACTCATGAGAGAACATTAGCAGAAGTGCCACCTCACCAAGCTGACTACACTCCTCGATTAAAAGACAATGATTTTTGAGCTCTTGCTAATGTGGCAAAAGAACTCCACCTGATCTAACATCCACATAACTAATTTTACACTTCTATGGGTTATGTTATATAGATTATCAAATAGACAAAGTAATAGATCTTAAACCAAAAAATATCGATAAAAATATAGGAATTTTTCTCTTCTAAATACAAAGCCTAAGTTTTTAGTTAGCTTTTACACTTGTTTTTACTTCAAAATAGGCTGACAGTTATGTTATGAAATATTTACGTTTTACACAAATCTGATCTTTAATCAGCTTTGAGGTGAGCAGTTGCAATCCCAACTGCCTTCAGCAAGAGCTGTGACTGCCAACACATCTGAAAGTCATTTTAAGACCATAACAGAAAACAAAAAGAGAACTGTAGCTTGATAGACTATAGAGTTCATTTTGCGGTCTGAAGAAGTGGTACAGCTGATGTAATCCTGTGGGCTGTAATTCCCCAGCAACCCTGCCCTGTGGCAGCACACAGAGTCACATGGCCAGTCTCCAGCCGTCTGGGCACAGCTCTGGGATGCAAACAGGTTCACCACCACTGCAGGAGTCTAAAGTGTTTAGTTTGACCCAAAGGGCACGGTTTCAATCCCTTCCCTAAAAGAGAATAATTGCAGAGTTCCAGTATGGACTAAAGAGTTCTGTGAGGCATAAACAGTAGTAGAGCATACATAACATAGCCTTATTAGAAGACACATGTACTGCAGGGATAATGATGACTTCTACGAATCTGAGAACTTGGAAATCAAAAAACCATCAAAAGTAATGAAGGCAAAATACAACTCTTTAATAAAACAATCATTTTTAGTGTTGAAGTGTAAATCCTTTTATAGGCATGCAGGTTCCATATACATTGATACATTTGACACACTTGAATTAGTTCATTTAATTCTGTACTTTTCTTCATCCAAGGTATTCAATAATTTTAGATGCAAAGACATTTATAGCAGTATACATTTAACAGAATCCTGATTTTTATGGCCAAAATAAACTCCTTCTATAGAAATGTTTTCCCCTTCTATGCTCCTTGTAAGATAAGATTATATAATTTAAATTATTTTAAAAGATTGCTTTGCTTATATCAAACTATAAAGCAAGAAGTAAACAGATTATGAATACAAAAGTGAAACAAATACAAGTTCAATACAAGTAAGAGGAATATTTCTCCTTGATAATGCATTGAAGAGAGCAACATTTATGTGACACTTGCTGGTTTAACTCAGAGCAGAGCTGGAGATCTGCTAAGGGCTGAGAATCAGACCCTGGGACACGCAGTCAGCGAGTCCTGCAGTGGGGATTCCCCTTTTGTACAACGCCAGGTGCACTGAGTTATGACTCTCACATCTATAGAAGGAGTATGCCATAAAAAAAATAAAATATAGCCTATTAGCCAGCAAAGCATTCCATATGTGGGTACAAATAGACTATAAAAAGTATACTTTGAATAGCATTGCTGAATCAACCTGAGAGTGTAGCTAACACTTTAAGCAGAACTGAACCAAACCTCATGTGAGCCTATTGAGCACTGTCCCAAATAAGATTGATTGGGTGGGTCAGCTCAAGAGATAAAGGAAATCAAGGGCATTGGCAATGGACCAAATGATAGAGCCCAACCAAAGGTCCTCATGCTATTGTTTTGTTTATAAAAAGTTTTATTTAACTTGTTTTTCTCTCTGCATTTCTCCCCTCCAATGTACACTAAAGAGTGGACATATCTTGATGGAAATTTCTGAACAAATAGGTCTGGAGTATAAACACTTATATAGCTGGAACAGCACATGCATATAACCTAGATTTTCTTGGCACAGCCATGCTAGGTGAAGACCATGTTACTGACAGATCTCTCTTTTATGGGATGGATTTTTAGAGCTCTCTGCAAAAAATCCCCAAACACAAGTTCAGCGTGGCTTAAGGGAAAAGTTAAAGAAAAAGGATTATTGGTGTTCTGACTTCAAAGAATCAATAAAACAGAATGATATCATTTAAATTGTAATGTTTTTAATTTTCTGCAGTCAGAGCAGCCTAGACACTTTCTACATTTCTAAGTCCCTGACTTGTTTGAAAAACATACCCTAACATTTCTAAGGTTGGGTCATCTTCTTGTTGTCTACAATTTTTTCAAACATAAAATTCCTTTGTATATGAAAAATTGGGTGTCAGATGAGAATAAAACAACGTTTAATAATGAAAGAACCTATCCAAACTGGCATTTTTATGTATATCTGTCTAAAGATCTGCACTTACCAGGATTATAAATTGTGTCTTCTTCTGATCAGGTCTCCATAGAAACACATTCAGAAATTTTTTTGTCTAACAGTTAGTAAGGCAGGGATTTAAACTATGGAGTCTGAATATGACTATTCTGCAAAGAACCTGTCTTAGTGAAAATAGTAATAATTCTGTGGAACAATTAAGTAATATTGCTTGATTAACACCAATGTAAAGATTTTGGGGTCTTGAGAACTAGCAAGCTTCAGGGGATAGTTCAGAAATTAAAAAAAATGTGCTAAAGAGCTCTGGGGATGTCAATAGTGTAGTTTTCAAACTACACAGTTCTCTCATTAAATTTGATGTAGGACATACATGCAACCATAAAAATACATATGGAAAATTTTTTAATTGGACTGAGATAGGAATTGAATAAAGCTGTGTTTCGGTAGCACACAGGGTGTTGGTTCTCAGTGCTCAGAGCTGTCAACTTGAACTTGGCTTTAACCTTTAGATTTGGAAAGGGGTGGCATTTCAGACTTTTATTAAGCATTACCTTTTTCTCAGCTGTATGATGTCAGTATGATTTATTGGGCTGCCATGCTGACCAATAAACCACACCATATACAGAATCTGAAACCTAGAGCAAAGTGATTAATAATCTAGATGACAAAATCTTGGCCTTTGTTTTCATATTCAGGACCAGGTCCATAAAAGCAGCATTCAAGTTCTAGTCTTACAACAATGCCAGAGGTTGTAACTTTGCATGCAGTGTTACCATGCTTCTACCACCTCCCCAGCAGGTACAGCAATAAAAGAAGCAGTGGTTGTCTGTTTTTAAACATAGAGCAGAGTGGAAACAAGGAGGGGTACCAGTCTGGTGCAGTTAAATTCAACACATAGTCTGAGTGAAATACTTTCATATTTCAACTTCCTTCTCCCCCAAATCAGTGCAACGTAAGTATAACATAAGCTTGTGTCCTTGTATCAGGGAAAATCAATATAATATCCTGATTATACCAAGGCAGTATACATAGTCTGCTCTGAAAATACACACAAATTTAAACTCTTGCCACTGACAGTGGATGGATTGGTTAACAGCATCTGATCCTGCACACTTTATATAGGCTCTGCATCATGGCTGACAAAGCTACATGTGTATGGAGGTTTATTAACATCTTCAAGGCAATAGGCTTCGAAATCCTCAGCCCTCTTTAAAGAACTTGTTGTATTTGATGCTGAAAAAAGTACAGAAGTCAGGGAGTTAAGGATGTACCCTAATGGTATACTGGGTTTAGCAGAATCATTAAGTTTCTGGAATCATTAACTGTCCTACAGTGTGTAAAGAGTAAACTGCATTTCTCTTTTGGTTGCAGAAAAACAATTTTCTCTCTTTCATCTGGCTTTTAAGTATATCCATAAAATGCAGTACCGTGGATGTGCTGCATGGTTACATTAATACACAGAAATTTCATTTTTGTGCAGACATAAGGTTCTTTGATCTATGCAGCAGTCTTAGGCACCTTATCCCTTATTTTGTCTCTTACCTTACTATTTTGAGGAGCAATTTAAGAGAAAAGTGGACTAAGTTTAATGTCTAGCCTGAGAATCTTGACATTAAAATCCAATGTCATAAGCAAGATGAATGCAAACACAGATATCTAAGCTTGATGAAAGTTCTGGTTTCACATTTGAAATAAACTATTAACTCAGAAGGCAGCACTCCTGTAATGTACTGAGTTGCACTTGACTCTGGAGAGATCAGGTCTGCAACTTATTAAATGCACCTCCACTGGCTTCAATGAACACTGCACTAGATCCTAATTTTGTACATCTATTTTGGGTGGTACTTCTAAAGGTGGCTGAAATAATACCTAAATATGAGTTTCCCTAGTTCTTTCCTTCTAAAAACAACATCTGTTACATAAGCTGACTTGCTCTGTGTTTTAGAAATCTCTTTAGAGAGGGATAACTCAGATGAGAAAAGTCTTTAGTGCAGTAAGCCCCTTAAAATAATTCCAGGCAGGTGGTTATATCTGATTCTAACAGCCACTCAGCCCAGCAAAGATGAGCAGTGGGTTCGACTTCCTGCTTTTTCACTGATTTGGCCATTAACTCAATCTCAGTTGTAGTTTCTAAAAAAAAAGTATAATTTTCCTCACTTAGGCATGTTCAGATCTCAGAACGTTTAGATTATTTAATGAAAATACTCAATAAGTACAAAGTAATGAAATAATTTCTTACAGGAAAAGTTAAAAAATGTTGCTGATGAAAAGAAGGTAGAAAACACTGCAGTTTCTTGAATCACTCAAGTTGTTAATTTCTTAGGTGGGATACAAAATCATTAATCCTAGTCTACAAACAGGGTTTACTTTTAGTTTTTCCTGATTGCTTACACTTTGCATTGCTACACATATCTGTTCAACTTCTGTTTAAATTATACATTGATTTTTCTCTTTTGTTTTCTTCTTCAGCCATTAAAAAGGGCTGTAAATGGACATATTGCTGGGAAAAATATTCCAACAAAAAAGAGATAGGAACAAGTCTGTGCATTCAGCCAGATCACAGACCATGTGTTTATTGCCAAAAGGTGTCATTAGAAGGTGCTGGGAAAGGTGTGTCATGCTTCAGAGATTCTGAGCGACAACACAGCTTTTGAGCTTAACTTTTGTTTCTAATGCACAAGATGTGATCTGAGCTGACTGTGCTGACTACTTGAAATGTTCTATACTTCTCTGCACTGACTATATTACAGGTTTTGTTCACTAGGAATTAGGCTGAGCAATCATCATGACTGCAGCATAAGATATCAGGTACTGTGGACTAGTGAGAAATTAATAAGAAGAAGCAGTCAGAAATCAACTGTGTGAAAGAGTATGTGCAGCATGTCCATTTGTTCAATTACACACACATACTTACATTAGAATAACGCTGCTATACCTATGGGCTGAAACACTTGCCAGTTAAGAAATGTCATAATTAAGGATGTCTCATCACTCATAATTAATTTTATTTTGCATATACATAAGGATATGTTCACATGCTGTTTTTTCCCCAAAATATGTCTCATCCTGTGTACAAAATTGATAATGCTCATTTAATGACCAGTTATCTAATATTTTTATGTTCACCCCACCATTTCTAGAGCTTACTTCACTTTCAAAGTGTATTTTGAAGACATAGTTAGAAAGTGACTGTGCTTAACCTTGGCAAACATTACTTAAGAATCATGGTGCTTTTTTTCTTTTGTAACAAAGCAATATGATTCCCCCAAATGTTTTTGGTGATGTTTTTGAAACTGTGTTCTATAGGTTATGTTAATTCCACTTCATAATGGAAAAAAAATAATCCAAATTTCATCATTTCCTGCAGAACAGAATTATTCCCTCCTGACCTATTTCTTTTCTACTTCAAAAAGTATTGTGCAACTTGGACAGGAAAGAGGAATATTGAACTAATTACAGATAAAATGAAAACAGCAAGAACAAACAAACAAACCCAAAGCAATGGAGTCCAGGAAAAGCTCAAAATAACAATTAATGCCATCACTCATTCTAGCAATCAAGTAAAAAAAGTCTAGGTTTTTCTTGAGAAAAACAGCAAATGTAAAATAAAAATTTTATATCCCACTCAAGTTAGTACTAAATACAGTAATAAATAGTCCTTTCAAGACTGACAATAATATTTCTACCACCTCTATCCTTATGTTTTCCACAACTTTTCTTATTGTATCTTCATTCACATTTCAGTTGCAATCATTCTGATCAGGTAATTTTGCTGAAAAAGCAAATGTTAAAGTGTTGCTGAAATTTAGCGATTAATAGTAATGTCTTCAGAAGTAAAATAATCCCAGATTTGTGAGTGTTGCTGCTGCAAGTTATTTCTGAAACAATAATTTCTGAGTGAAATTAGAGGCTTAGAATCATAGAATCACAGAATAGTTTGGGTTGGCAGGGACCTTAAAGATCATCTGATTTCAATCCCCCTGCCGTTTTCAGGGACACCTTTCACTAGACCAGGTTTCTCAGAGCTCCATCCAACCTGACCCTGAACACTTCCAGGCACGGGGCATTGAAAGCTTCTCTGGGCAACCTGTTCCAGTGCCTCACCACTGTCATATTAAAAATTTTTTTCCTAATATCTAATCTAAACCTATTCTCTCTTAGTTTGAATCCATTCCCCCTTGTCTTGTCACTATATGCTCCTGTAAATAGTCTCTTTCCATGTCTCTTATAGACTTCCTTCAGGTATGGGAAGGCCACAATTAGGCTCCTCCTAAGCTGACTCTTTTCTAGACTGAACAAACCCAATTCCTTCAGCCTTTCTTTCTCTTCAAAGAGAACTCAAAGCAGTGGAGAGCTTAGAAATCCAAAAGAAATGATCAAGGATGGCAATTTTACCCTGGAGTTAGCACCGAGCTGGTGGTGATTTAATTAAGGACACTAACACTGAAGGAAATTATTCAGAAGGTTTAAAGGTCACTCAAAACCTTTCCAGAAGTTTATCTCTGAGGTTTTTTTTTCCTATCACCTTTCTGAATTGTAGGATTCTCTATTCAGTATTATTTCTGTTTATTTCATATACCTCTAATGTGTATGTGAGCAAGGGATGAGTGTCACTAGCATTTCCACAACGAGACTGCAGATATCTGGAGTGGTAACTTGGCAACTCGACATCTACCAGGTGTCAAAACATTTATTCTTAGCTTCTATAGCAGCATGTATTTGATGTAACGCATTTTTTATATAGCAATTTAGAGATTTAGACAGGAAGGAAATTAAGTTGTATGAAGAGAAAATATAATAGCTATTTCAGGCCAAATATCAGAAAAGCAAAACTGAGTAATTATGATAAAACAAAACATTGATGAATGAATAGCACAGATAGATGAGTGAAGCAGGGATAAAAAATGGTAGTGGAACAAATAATGAGAAGCATTATTGGAAAAATACTAACAAAATAAAATACTGGAACTGAGGTTTAGTCTTGTGGCAGGCTTCAGTGTAGCTTTTATCTTGAGAGGTCTTATTTCTCTAATTCAGTACTTTCTTAGGTTCAAGTGTAATGATTTGGATGGATACAATTCTGCTGTAGGCCAGCACAAGGTATTGCTGATCAAGAATCAGAGTCACAGTATAATCCTTCACTGCCACTCAGCTCTGGGTGTAAAATAACCACACAGCTGTGGAAAAACTGGTGAGGTGAATATCTCTTTGTCTCTGGAAGGAAGGATGCAAACACTAGTAAGTAGACTTAAGCAGAAACTAGCAGCCTTTCAGAAGTTGTGCTTTCACTCCCCATCTCTTCCTGTTCTGCCAGCCAAGAGACAGATATGCTACTCAGTGTTTTGCAGTGTCTTTATTTTCATGTGCAGGTGTAAAGCCAAAGCCCTTCTCTCCCAAGGATTTGACCTACAGTGAATGAACTTCCTGTGGAGCTACCGTAACTATTTTTTACGGGTTTGTTGGGGGGTTTTTTGTAGCACACTGGTCTTCTTTCCAAAGACCCTTGGTGCCATATGGATATTTGAGTTATCAAATCATCAGTTCTAGTTTCAGGGATGGGAGTTTTTCCAGAGAAGGATCCCACAATAAAAGAAAATTTTTTTTGAGGGAGAGCTCTTCTCATCTATCCTTACCCCACTGGCTTATGACCTGGCAAAGACCCATCTGGTTCTCCTAGAATCTGTTGTTTAGTAAGACATCCTTCAGCATCTGGAATTGGATTAATTTTCCTTTTTCCCTTCCCTGAGCAATAAAGTCTCCTCTTCTTTGTCTTTCCATGGCTAGTCTGCTGCCTTTTGTCTGAGGTATTCTGCTGCTTTCTGAAACATTCTGAAAATGCTGAAGGATGCATGAAGAAGCTTCAAGGTAGGGAGTGGGAAGAAGATGGTGTGGGGACCCAGTAGCAGGGCTGCTGGTTGGAGAGGGGCTGTGGGACACTGGAGACTGGGATTTTGAGGGCTGTGACTGGGCTGGGGGTTGAAGTTTTGTTGGACTATATGCAGGACAAGGATGCTTGAAGAATCAGTGATTTCTGTATCACTGCTGTCAAATGACTATTCAAGAATTAAGAGTGATTTAAGAATCAGGATTGATTTAGAACTTGGCTGGAGGATTAATTGCTGCTTTAGGGACTGCTAAATGTGGATGACAATAGTTTGTGCAGAATTAGGGACCTAAAATAATCTTGCTGAAATACCCTCCAGGTATGGACTATATTAAATGTACCTCGCGGTGGCAACTGGTAAGGGAAAACTAAATATTAGGTGAGAGATTATAATGCCATAATCTAGTTTAAAATACCTAATGATTTGGAAAGCAGAGGTAATACTGTACTTCTGTTTGTTTGTTTGCTTGGTTTTTTTCTCAATTCTAGTCTGACTCAGAATAGTTTGCTTATTGGGCTTGAAAAGATGAAGATGCATAAAAAAAAAAAGACAGGAGAATATTAAAAAAGGCTGATCTCCTTAGCACACAATTTATTTACAGTGAATGGAGATAGAATGAATTTCTCCTCCACAGACTGACTCAGAGGAGGTGCTTTGGAGGAGTGTAATTCTGCTCTCAAAAGAATAATCAATCTATATTAAAACTTAAATAAATGAAGAAGTTGATGAATAGGCAAAAAATAGCAGAGAGAAAAAAATAAATTATGAGAAGCCTATACATTCCAGTATAAATTTTGATGTAAATAGTAATTTCTGGATCAAGAAAAAATAAAAAGCAGGTAAAATCCTGCTAGACTCCTCCATTTTGAGAAATGACTTTTAATAAGTGTGCTCATGACTTTGAAAATTTAATGGGAATACTTTGCCTGCTATAACTGAGCATAAAGAATTTGCCACAGTGAAAATATCATTTTGCTTCATGTTTTTCTTCTATTCAAAATAATATGTTTTTTAAGAAAAGTAGCTAAAAAATTATTTCCATAATAAAGCTGTTTCTAAGAAACACTACAACTGCAAAATGCTCCAACAATCTAGAGACAGATAAAAGAATTAACAGTTATTAAGGACATTAGTTAATTTGAGAAAGCCTGTCTCCTGAATCTTGTACAAATCTAAATGCCCTACTAACCATATCTGAACATCTAACTGTCATAGAATCACAGAATGACAGAATCTTAGAATCATTGTGGTTGAAAAAGACCTCTAAGATCATAGAGTCCAACTGTTGTGCTATCATCAAAAGGAATATCTCTGTGAGTAGAACAGAAATTAAAGTACAACACATTTTTATTTATTTATTTTTTTCATTAGTTGGTCAGTTCTGGGCATTTGTATTCATTGAAGTTATACTGAATGATGAATGCAGTGATTGAACTCAAGTATATCAACACATGCTGCAGCAGAAGGGGAAACACACAATCTTGACTGTATACTCTGTGTGAATTCCATGTGGATGCCACATGTCCCAACCAAGACAACAAGGCACAAAGCTGCACAAAAACATTGTTTCAAGACTTCATGTACTGTACTTCTCTTTACAGTAATCCACCTATGAGAGTACGGCTCCAAAGCAGCTCTAGTAGTGTTCAGATAGCAAGAAGGAATCTAATTCTTCTTCTGGCCAGGCTGGATGGACTATGATGTAGCCCTCAATAAACATTACACTCACTATGCTATAGAAGCCACTGTGTCTGCATATACAACCTACCTAAAGCATGAGCAATCATAACTCTCTTGATTCACAGCAGAGCTGAGTCAGACCAGAGATCACTGTGCTTCCTTGCAGACCTCAGAACTGCAAGAGTTGTCTGTATGTCAGATCCAGTGGACACAACAGAGCAGAAAGCAAACCCAGGTTAATATTCTAGTGAAATCAATTTATATTCTGCATATAGAATATATTCTATCAAAATGTGGAACTTCTTGTATTTTTAAAAGCAGTTGAAAATATTTGGTTAAATCTCCTTACTTATGGGTAATAAACAGGATTAATGTAAGAAAAATATTTAATTTGCTGGGGAAGGCTGTGGATGTGTCTACCTGGACTTTAATAAAGTCTTTGACACCATTTGCCACAGTATTATCCTGGAAAAACTGCCTGCTCACGGCTGGATGGCCAGGCCCAGAGGGTGGTGGTGAATAGAGTTACATCCAGCTGGTGGCCAGACACAAGTGGTGTTCCCCAGGGCTGTGTGCTGGGGCTAGTCTTGCTTCATATCTTTATCAATGATCTGGATGAGTGTGTCGAGTGCACTCCCAGTCAATTCACAGATGACACCCAGATGGGTGGGAGCTTTGATCTGCTGGAGGGTAGTAAGGCTCTGCAGTGGGATCTGGAAAGACTGGATCAGTGGACCTGTCTAAGTTCAGCGTGGTTCAACAAGGCCAAGTGCTGTGTCGTGCACTTGGGTCACAACCCCACTCAGCACTAGAGGCTTGGGGAAGAGTGGCTAGAAATATGCCTGGTGGAAAAGGGCCTGGGGGTGCTGGTTGACAGCTGTTTGAACATGAGCCAGTAGTGTTCTCAGGTGGTCAAGGTGGCCAGTGGTATCCTGGTTTGTACCTGGTTTGTGATCAGCAATCCTGTGTTCAGTCTTGGGCCTCTCACTACAAGAAAGACATTCAAGTGCTGGAGAGAGTCCAGAGAAGGGCAATGGAGTTGGTGAAGGAGGTGGAGCACAAGTCTCATGAGCAGCGACTGAGAGAGCTGGGGTTCTTTAGCCTGGAAAAGAGAGTGAGGGGAGGATCTTATTGCTCTCTACAACTACCTGAAAGGAGGTTGTAGCAATGTTGGGGTTAGTCTCTTCTCCCAAGTAACAAGTGACAGCACAAGAGAAAATGGTCTAAAGTTGTGCAGAGGAGATTTACACTGGATACTAGAAAAAATTTCTTCACTGAAAGAATTGTCAAGTAATGGAATAAGCTTCCTAGGGAAGTGGTAGAGTCACCGTACCAGGAGGTATTCAAAAGAAATGTAGATGTGGTGCCTAGAGATATGGCTTAATGCTGAACTTGACAGTGCTACAGTAATGGTTGTAGGAAATGATCTTAAAGGTCTTTCCCAACCTTAATGATTCTTTGACTGTACGAGTCTATGATTCTCTCTCTGTTTAAATGTTATGTAATTGCCCTCCCTATGACTCCTAAATTTGTCTGATCATGGTTGTTTAGTGAAGCAGTAATATTTATGATACATCATCTATGGTCCTTATGTGAGTAAAATTAAGCATGTGCTGGGCAGGTCATAATTTCTCCCTCAAAGTGGAAACTTTTCTAAATAAGGAGAGGAGAAGAGAAAAGCAAAATTCTTCAAGGGAACTAAAACTCTTCAACATCCCAGTTAAGGGGTTTTGAATTACGTTAAGGGACCAATGCTTGAATTAAACTGGAAATTTTTGTTGCAGAACTGCATAGCAGACACAGAATTTCTTTTTCCCATCACTCATTAATCCATTTTATTTATTAGAAGCAGTTAGGAGGAAAAGGTGGTAAATGGCTGGGCCAAAGATCTATGGATTGTTTTCCCTCAGATTTGTTTTTCATCCTTTATCCTTCATTAGATTTAGGACACTTTTTTTTTTTTTTGAGAGAGAGAGCTTTTAAAGTTCTGCTAACTTTGGATTCTCTGACAGCTGTATTATTAAACTCTTAGTTCAGCATGATGGAAACTCATACACAAAAGCTGATGTAGTTAAGAATTTAACTGGAAGTACTTCATAAATTACCCTGTTTGCTTTAAATATTAATTTCAAAAAAGAGAATGCAGCTTTTTTGAAACACTACCACCACCAAAACCCCACTGTCTTCATCCAGCAACAGGTTAAAGGGCTTTGGAAAATTATGTGCATCATGACATTTTGCTTTCTTGTGCAACTTCCAGGCTGAGAGAGACACACTTCTGTAGTGCAATAACAGTGGGAAACAGTGGCCATGAAGGTGAGTTAAAAGAAAATTCATAAGACTTGAGGATTTTGAAAGTTGTGGCTTCGGTTCCTTGCTTTTTCTTAGCATGTGAAGTCATCTCACTAATCTATGCCTCACTTGCTTACCAGCAATGTGAGATTGATTAATCCTCCTTTCTTTTATTTTCATTTCTTGTCTATCCTAACCTTGACAAAAGATATGGTTGAACGGATAGATCCCTTGTTTGCTACCAAACAATTGCCCTCCACACTGGTTGTCTCAGGGTTTAGAGCTAATAAATTACCCTGTTGCAATGTCTTTGTGGCTAGATTCTGGCAGGGTGAAGGTCCAGAGAGATGCAGATCTTCTCTCTGAACATAAACAGTGTCAAATGATTAGTCATGCTAGGTTAAAAATGTTTTAAACACCACAGTATCTTCCAAACAGTCATCTAATGTGCATCTCCTGTTTTCAAGCAGATCTACTTCTGTATCCACTAGCATACAGGAGTACCAAAAAAATATAGAGTCGATTAGCTCTAAGAGATCATTTTCATTTGAAAACAAAAGATTTATGGAAACTTTGTGTTGTGTGAATTTCAGACAACTGTGCAGTAGTGAATAATAAAATATTTTAATATCTACAGTTCTTCTAAGGCTGCACTCAAATTGTAACTGTTGATTTTGTATAGTCAAGCTCTAACATAATACATTAATGTTAATTATCATCAGCATTTTATTTATTACAATTACTTGTCTCCTTTTATTATTTCTTATACATAGTCAGTCTTATACTCATGGGAATAACTCTGCTGTCTTCAAGAATGAGATTTGTATGGAAAAAACCTCTAAAAATATTTGTAATATTTATAGGATTTAAAAAATGATCTTAATGTCCTCTCATTTGTAATAGTATAGCTACCGTCAGAGTCAGTGGGTTTGTCACCAGTGTAGTAGACACTCTGGAACTTCAGGTTTCCATTTTCTTTACTCTAGGGAACTGATACCAACATTAATTGGATGTAAACCCTAATTTTTAGGGTTTAGACCTTTGAAACACTGGCATTTCACAAAGTAGAATAAAGAAAGCCCCAAATAATCTGAAATCATCAATAACAACATTTAAGTGAAAGCAGAAAATTTGAAGAATAAGAAACTTTTATGAGTATGAAAAGGGGATTTTGGTCAGGTATAAGCTGCAAAAAATGTTCAGATGGGAGAAATGGGCAAAGGGGAAGGGAAGCATGACACATGGCAGTCAGTCAGAGACAAAGTACTTGGCAGGTCTTAGAGCTTCCATTCCACATATGACTCCTAGCAGGCCAATGCTGGTGATTTTCTCTTTTACCTTTTTATCTTCCTCCTGGTATATTTTCCTGTAACACTTGATAGGACTACTTGTGTCACTGAGTATGGACTCCTCTTCTTGTAAACACACAAACCTGTATAATGATAATTTAGTCTTCAGTGGTCTATGAAAATAGCCCTAACTGATCCACTTCACATTTTCTAAAAATTTCTAATAAACACTACAAACAAGGATTTAAAATTGCAACCAAAAGGTATCACAGGAAATGGGAGGGGTGGTGGGTCAGGGGGAAGGAAAAAAATCAAGGTCACTCCTGAGAAGTAGTTAGTAATGACTGATATTTCTTACTATGCTCCAGAGCATCTGGCCTGTGCTTTGAGGCTGAAAACAGTGGAGTGACTGAGGCCCTGGCAACTTTCACTATCCTTTGAAAAAGAAAATTGATTTTTTTGATATATTTTGATAGTACTTGCATTTAGTTATCCTCTGATAAAGTCAACAGAGACTAATGATTTCTGACAAGTTCTTATTTATTCAAGATTTGGGAATTTTGAAAAAGATTGAGCAGGGATAGGAGTTTTTGTTGTTCTTTTCTATTTTGACTTCATCCTCTGTTGTTTAGGTTTTCAACTGCAGTAATTTGAGAGGTGAGAGCCTTCTGAATAAAATACTCATTAAGAAAAATATTGCCTTTTGCTGGCAGGATTGCTTTCAGTAGTCGATGCTATATTTTACGTTCCTCAGATCTTCCAAGCTTCATTAATATAATGGCACTTTTGTTTGCTAATAATGCCAGACTGTGACTTTATTATGTAATTTTCCTTTGCTAGATGTCCCACTCCAACTCTTACAAGCAAAAATGCAAAATTTAATAGGTTGCTTATTCCTGGTAAGAGAAAACAAGGTCTTTGGGAGTGGAGGGTAGGGGGAGAAAAGATTATTTTAATTTGTTCCCAAGACTTCATCTATAAAGGCATATTGGTAATTCTCTCATCTATTTATTCCAGCTCTTCAATACCCTTCTTAATCTAGGTTTCAATAAGATTTAAAAAGAAATAATCTTTTGCCATGATTATAACCACAGTATACCAGAGGAGAAATTAAGTTCTTGATTTTACTTTTGTTCAAAGCCAAAGTTGACCATGGATGTATTAAACAATGTTTTAGAAAAAAAACTCAATGTTTTAAGCAGTACAATTCCTGATACTAATCATGTCTGATAGTCTGAAATTTGAGAGAATTCTAAAGCACAAAGATTAGGTTGTTTAAAATATGAAGTGTGCCTTTTTTCTAAAGGATTAAGCTGCCTTTGTGGTTGGTGATACATAAAGCCACAAACTCAGTCTCACCCACAAATACAGAAGTTTTATGTTAAGCTATGTCCTGCACCCTTCCATATTCTAGTAGTTTGACCAGAGGCAATAGCATCAGGTAGATTCAGAAAAGTCCTTCTAATAAGGTACGAATTCTTCTTGGCGAATAATAGTCAGCTAAAGGAGTTTTATCAGGAAAATTGAATGAGTATGACTAAGGAATCTTCTCAGGGTTTTGAAACCTTGCCATATTCCACCACTTTTCTGGGCTGTCTCTATAGAGACCAAAGTGAAATGAGTCGTAATACAGAAGATCCTTTTTCTTCAGACTTGCTCCAAGGAGCAAATATTGACAGTGTGGAAAAATTTGGACTGTGCTAATTATTACTTTTACTCCTGAAGTTACTTCAGTTTTCTAGTCAATGCTGTTAATTTGGCAGCTTTAGTAAGTGCTAAATTTGCCATTAAACTTAAATAGAAAATCAATGACTAACAGTCAGCAACAATATGATCTACTGTGACTAATGACTTCAGCTAATCCGTGAATACTGAAGGTCTCAGGGCACATACTGATGTCAATAGGAACTGGTGGTGGTGGCATTGGAACAAGGATTTCTGTTTCTTGTTTGTCAGGCAAAAGTCTCTGAATGGGATGGCGCATTAGCAAAATTTTGTGCTCTCATGAAATGTCAGTGGTATCTGAGAAACTATTTGAATGCTCTTTGTTGCTAACTGCAGGAGGTGCACTAAGTTGGGCCTTCCTGTCAAGGCTGCTTCTGATGTGAAATGAAATATGTGTTTTGTGTTCTCAGAGAGAGCCTTTATGACAAATGGCAGAATAATAGCCCTTGCTAATTTGTATTGAAGTATATATGCTGCTGGTTTGGTGGCATCACTGCAGCAAAATGTGAACTGTGCAAAATGGAAAAATCCCTGCATTTCCTATACCGAGAGCAAATACAGAAGAGCCTGTTGTCTTCCTCCAGATTTTGGCACTGGTTCTCTAGCTTTGACTTTTGTTTTCTTTAATTTTTTTATTAATAGAAGCATGCAGGAAACTAAAACTGCCTTGAAGAATAAGAATAAAAGTAAAAATTAAAAATTATTCCATTCCAAATACCGTTCTTTATCTCTTACTATATTCATATATTTAAATATTGTCCTTAATCTCCCAAGTCTTAAAATCAATGATTCTCATTTCAAGCACGTGAAGTGTTTTAAATAAATGTTCAGTATGTGGATTCGGCTTTTTTCTGCTCCTCTCTTTCTTTCCCATCCAGGTTTATGAATTGTGAGTTTATAATTCATAAACCTGGTATGAAGGACCAGCTGTGCCACTGTAGCTTTGAGAGATAAACAAAAAAATGGATATCTTCAGTACCTGGAAGCCCTTTAGCTGCTTCCCTAGGACCTATCTGTAATATAAGTGTTTTTGCCCCCAAAGCAGTACAGAAGTCCAGTGCATTTTGTGTATTTCAGGCCTTGACCGCTGGATGGGCTGGAATACTCTTTAATAGGCTGAATTAAGCACTATGCAAAAGTAACCTGCATTTCAGGGAGGATGTTTGCTAGGCAGGGTTGTGCATATGATATGAAATTGTCCTGTGCATGTTGCATAAGTGAGATCAACAGTTCAGCTCATGGAAAGCTGCCTAAAATGCTCAGCATGAGATGTACTGCACAGGCACAATGTCTTTGTGGGACATTGTTTCCATAAGATCAGCACAATTAGAGTCAGGCCTGCAATGTTTCAGCAATTTTCCTCTCCAATTGTATTCACATTTTGACATGAGAGCATTAGGTATGTAATATGCAAATTCTGGGGGAATAGTTGTTTTGATGCCAACTCGGTTAGGAGTTGCTGCTTTTAAGATTTGCATATGAGGAAAAGGAAAATTGTGTGGGAGTCATGAGTAGCGATGTGTTTTTTACAGCAAGGGGTTTCACAGTGCTGGAGGAGTACTTCTCAAGAGTAGGCTTAATCCCTGGCCAATTCACAGCATTAGGAAAACAGTTCCTGTGAGTAAATCAATCATGTTCCCTTTGACTGGGTGGAGGGAAGCAGATGGGATGGAACCATGGAGGTTTCCACTAAAAACTTAGGATGATAACAAGGACAATCTGTGGTTTTTAAGTGCAATGTCTTCTGATTTCAAGTTGTCATTTGGTTTTTGATGTTAGGAGGTGAAGAAAGTTGGGATGTCACCAGATATCACTGATACTGTGAATGTAACTTCTTTTTTTAAAGTTGACCTTAGAAATTAGAGGATAACCTTGGAAACTTCAGGTTGTTTTTTTTTTTCAAAATTGCATTGACTATTTTGTGGTTATGCAACAAGAAGCTTGGAAATGTGACCTGAGTGCTCCTCAAAGAAAAAATTTAAATAACAAAAATTCAAGTCACAAGTACTACATGCCTCTCAAAAAATTTGAGAATGTCTTAAAATAAGAACATTTTTGCTTCTCTACTTCTTTTTTTTTCTGCAAGTCATGTAGAATAGACACAGGAATTTATTGCAACTAATCTTTGATAAATTTCTTTGACAACTTCTTCAGACTTTCATTTGGACTATTTTTTTCTTGCAATTTTTTTGCTAAAGCATTTTCCTTCTCCCAGTTTCCCAAAGCAGAAATAATAAAAAATGTTGTCTTTTCTATAGCATGTCTAAATACTACATTCATAGGAATACTATATATATAAGTATACTATACATAGGCATACTATACATATACGTATACACAGGTATACTATGTATATATGCATATGTATACCCATGTATATAGGTTATGGTGTACCTTGTGGTATGGTGGTTGTGGTGAAGGATCTTCATAAATTGGTAACTTACAATGTTTGAATAACTTCCTGCTTCCACAGACAGCAAGTTCTTTACAGTATACTTGGTCAGAAGATATATTTTTCTAGCTATCTCCATCCTCTTTTTTTAAGGTTATTCTTTCATTTCTGCAGAGAATTGCTAAAAATTTCACTGTGCCTCACCAGTAGGGTCCTCTCCAAGGTGCTACTGAATCATTTTCTGATGGCATAATACATAAAGAGTTTCCTGATGCCCTTTTTAAAACTCATTTTCTTTTCCTGTTCCTATATGAGGCCACTGCTTATCTCCCGAGTTTCTCTGTGTCAGCAGTTGACTCACATGCTATGTATTAGCTGGTATAACAGCTCTTTGACCTGAACTAACCCTTTTCCAACTATTCTTCACTTGCATGCTTGCTACTCTGGCTTCTCATCCCAGTACTGATTATTATTCTTTATGTTCCATGTAGTGAATATGATGCAGTACCAGTGTGCTGTATTTTGAATGATTTACAGAGGTGTAATTAATTCTGTAAATGAAACAGAAATTGTGTGAGCTGAACTCTGAACTCAGCTTCTTGTCTAACCATAGACTGACCGATTCTCCTCTCTTGTTCAAAACGTAAACCAGTGAAGGCCTCTTCCCACTTACTGCAATGTGCATGCTGTTTTCCACATGTTTGCATTTTGAATTTAAAGCTTAAAGAAATGGGACAATGGAAAAAAACAGTGTTGTCAGGCACAAGACAACATGCCGAAAAACTGAAAGGGAATGTCAGCTGACTGGGGAGCAGAGACAGCACACTTGGAATTATTTTCTAAATTAACTAGTGCTTGTTAGGCATAGTGAAGACTTTTTTTCCTGAAGGTGGTATTAAGTATTTTGCTTTTTCAGCACAGAGGGGAGATATTTTTTCCCATAGTAAAAAGACTGCAGAGTATTACTGCATGTTACCTGGGGCTAAAATATTTGCATTAACTCAACGAATGTTTTGTCATGGGCTTTGTGAGAACTAAACAAATTGCCGATTCCACAGCTTAATGACTACAGCCCATTTCCACATCCATCCCACTCTATTCCATACCATACCCAAAAGGCTAGTTGAGAGTCAGAAAATGAATTTTGTTTATCCTTCCCTTGTCTCAGTTTGGTACGTGTAGTACAGGTGCTATAAAAATGTACAAAGGATGGGCTCATTAGGAGAGATGTTCTCTGCTTTTTCTGGTTGTTAAGATGATAGTCAAGGGCATTTAAGAATGGAGTTCCTTTCTCTGCCAAAATAGTAGCCATGTCTGTAGATCCACACCCACAAAAGGATTTTGGCCTCATGGGATCCAAAGCCCTCAGTTAGATACAAACACTCCTGTCGTGGTTTAGCCCCAGCCAGGAGCCAAGCCCCAGGCAGCCGCTCACACACTCTCCACCAATGGGATGGGGGAGAGAGTCAAAAGGGTAAAAGCTAGAAAAACTCATGGGTTGAGATAAAGACAGTTTAATAGAGAAAGCAAAATATGCACACACAAGCAAAGCAAAACAAGGAATTAATTCACTTCTTTCCATGGGCAGGAGGTGTTCAGCCATCTCCAGGAGAGCAGGGCCCCATCACGCATAACAGTTCCTTGGGAAGACAAACACCCTCACTCCAGATGTTCCTCCTTCCTCCTTCTTCCTCCCACCTTATATACTGAGCATGATGTCATATGGTATGGAATATCCCTTTGGTCAGTTTGGGTCACCTGTCCCAGCTGTGTCTCCTCCCAGTCTCCCATGGACTCCCAGCTTCTTTGCCAGTGTAGCAGTATGGGAAGTGGAAAAGGCCTTGGCTCTGTGTGAGCTCCGCTCAGCAATAACAAAAATATCTCTGCATTATCAACCCTGTGCTCTGCACAAATCCTAAACATAGCCCCACACTAGCTACTGTGAAGAAAGTTAACTCTACTTCAGCCCAAACCAGCACAACTCCGTATGCTGGTATACATAGGTGTATCTGTCCTGTACTCCTAGAAATCATCAAAGCAACTGCCACTGGCTCCATGGAGGACTCCATCTGCTGCTGGAAGTCACAGGCATGTGTTGGAGCCTATGTGGTGCCTTTATTTCCCCACAAAACATCCCACCATGAGGAATGGTAGAAGTTATCCACTATTCAGGTAAACTGAGCCCACATATCAATTAGCTCTGATGAAACCACTAGCAAGCATGCCTGGAGGTGTAAAGGCTACTGTATCTTCTTCTGCTGAAGATATTCTACTTGCAAAAATGGAGGCTATTGAAGACTTGGTCTCTTAGCAGTTAAGGCACTTACCCAGACTTCAGGGGAGGCTTTCGTTTCATCCCCTCCTAGAGTCAATGCCTGGTATAAAACATTTCATTACTTAAAATTGATTCCCAGTTAAATGTCCTAGTTATAAGTCTTGCTTCTCCCTGACCAAATGGATATTTCATCAGTCTGAGGGGACCAGTTTTAGCAGGAAGTACACAGCAACATACTCTACAGTCAGGTATAGCTGGGTAGTTAGAACATTCCCTAGGGAAATGCAAGTTCATGTGTATGTGCATTACTGATATCTTGATTCCAATACCTCAAAACACTATGACCCTGCACAGGAGGATAGAAATACATGGTACTTTGTTTTTATTTATTTGTTTTTAATGTGGGGTTGACCCTGCTGGTAATCTCTGAGGATGCCTGTTTGATTGAAATTTGCAAAACATTAAGATGGAAAAGAATTCTTTTACCCAAACTATAAGATGTTTGCCAAGAATGAGGGGGTCTGTGTTCATGAGTTACTGTTTCTGTGATTAAAGAACTGAAGCCATAATCCAACAGGGTTTTGAAGATGTTACTCACAGGACCAGGTAGAGTCCAGGCACTGGGCATGTGTGGCTTAACATAACTGCAAGACTGGAGTCAGACTTAAACTGGGACATGCATAATGCACCAGTAGCATTAAGAGGTATAATGTCCTTGGCCACACTGTCCCACTAGGGCTGTACCTGGGATGAGTCTGAAGATGACTTGCTTTCTCAAGAAGGTCCACATAAAATGGAAGGTAAATAACACAAAAACAGGAGAAGAGAGAAAAAGATTTTTATTATGTACAGAAAAAAACCCTCAAAAGGCATTAACCAATGCACATTAAAAATTTAGTGTTTTAGAAAATAAATTGATCTCTATCAAATTCATTTTTTACCTTAGACTTCTGCAATTTGTACAAGTCAAAATCAAGATTTTCATTTGGACCTAATTTTAATCTGTATATATAGGTACAGCAAAAAGTAAAAAATGCCTTTCCTGTACAAGTAACAGGGAAGTGAGAGTTTCCAGCCTGTGTTCCAGTTTTGCTCTATGTTCACTTCCAGGAGGGTAATGGTATCTGCTAGCAATTGAGAACTCCAGTTTCCAGTAAGGTTAGCAGCTGCAGCTGGAACAAGGCTGCTTTCTCTGCAAGCATCTGCCCAGACCCTTATATCCCAAGAGATTTTGAAAGGATTTCAGCTTTTCTGGGTTTGTAGAAGATGTAAGCAACCCTAGAATAATGCTGATATCACGTATGTGAATACCCAAATGTCTTGAAATAATTTTCCTCCATTGTTCTGATTTTTATTGAGAAAATGCTTTTTTTTCCTTTCTTTTTGTTTTCTGTTGTTTTTGGGTTTTTACCCTTTTTTTTTTTCCTGGAACTAACAAGTACAAATTGTTCTCTGTTACTGAAAAAAGAGAGAAGAGTACTCTGCTTTCTATAATTTTGTTCATGCAACTAAAATTTGCTATTAGATTTTAAGCAGTACAGAAGCAAGTGGCAGTGTATAGGTTTCTTGTAATGATTCTGGGCAGATGACTTGTCCTCCCAAAGTAGATATCCATTAAAATTCCCCTCCAAAATTAAGCTTTTTGCCTGTAAAGAGAGAAGTTCTTGAATTAAACTTTTCTTCTGTTATGGAATTTTGAAATTTGTTGCCACAGAGATAAAAGCTGTACCCATTAATTTGCTAGCTCTGCTTAGACAGAGTAGATATAACTATACTTAAAATCTGTTGCTTTCCAAAAAGCAAAAAAAAGTTTTCTTAATATTCTGGAGTATCAGAAAGTGGTAGTCTAAGATAAAATACATGGTACTCCAGGTTTTGAGATCATCACCCTGGTATGGATGGAATGCTGTTTAATTTGGTAGTTTCCAGCACTCGCTTTCAACATCAGATAACTGTCTAATGTACACTAAATATATATTTTCTGTAATGCCAACATTAACACAGTTACCAAATTTAGAAACTGATAAGTTACAGTGGACCACTACTTTTTAACTTCCTGAGTTCTGGATACTTCTCACAGTTAAAGTGATTTGAATCTGAAGAAAAACCTCTCTTTGTATATTCATGTTTTCCTTCAGATTGCATTACATTCACATCTTCTCTGCAAGATTTCTCAGCATTTAAAACTTAACGATAATGTCACATTGCACTTACAAAATGCTAGTGCCCCTTGGGTATGGGTAGCTGGAGCCATCTCCTGTTCAGACAGTAAACAGACTATGTTAATGACCATTCTTCTTCACTAAACCTTGGGGCTTATTTATTGCTTTGGAGTTGTTACTTTCTAACTTGCCATGTGGGATCCAAACCTTAGTCTTTAGTATATGAAACCTGCAATCCAGATGAGAGTATATCTTGGCTAACAAACTTCATACAAGCTTTTGTCTGTATAGATTAATATTGCAAATAAGTAGTTTTAAAACACAGATATCCAATTTCTATATTCTTTTGATTTTATAAAAGGAGCATTAAAAATCTAATTTAGGCAAAAACTATTTTTTCAAGATACCAGGTTTCTCCATTAGTATTTAATGATGGTAATCAAAGCATTTAGTTTGTTTGTGCACTGAAATTTGCTACTGTCTTATGTTCCTTGTAGGAGAAAAAGATATGGTCTGATACAGATATTTCAGGTGAAAATGGAATTATTTGTATTTGATATCCAATGGAAAGTTTGCAGTATTTAATTCACAGACAAGGGCTGATACTAAATTAAGAAATAAGGTCTTTTATATGCTCATAATCAAAGTAAAGGAATACTTCAGGAATCCAAGCTAAGCAAATACTTATTCAAATAAAGTGACAGAGAGAACAAGTACAGATGTTGTCATGGGATCCTGATTCAGAAAATGAACTTATATTTCATTACTTTGTCACTGAGAATAAGAAAACTCCCTCAGTTCAGAATCCTCAGCCTTCTGGGCTGTTTCTTAACCAGCTAACCTTACCCTGGAGTGCAAAGAGATTTTTTATTGCTTTTATAGTCACCAGATTTCTCTAGGTAGATAGTACAAGCAATCCAGAAGTACAGAAAATGCAACAAACCACATACTTTCACAAAAGTGAGGGTAAACTTACTAGAAAGAAAATAGGATGGGCTCACATAGAAAGAAACCTTGGAACAGGTGACATATTTCCTATGATTGCTGCCTGGGATTCAGACACAAAGATGCAGTCACCACAATTGTACTTTATTTGACTTACATATAAAGAAATCCTCATTAATTTAAAAGTTGACTTTATACCACACTTGTTTAGGTGACTTCAGCTGTATTTTAGAGGTCTATTCTGCCATACAACAAATCAGTTGCTAAGCACAAGGAACGGTTCAAAGAACTGGAAAATTTTGATGTTGGATGCTTATGATGTTGATGTTGCCTATGTTTACCAGATAATAGTACAGTGGGTGTAATGGCAATGCAAAATGTAAAAAATGATTGATCCAAGCCTCTTTCAATCATAAAAAATGTAACAGAGATGTCACATCATCTCTGAAATACCATTTTTACTTGAGACTTGATTGGAAACTGTGCTCTTATACCACATACAGCTAGGAACAACACAAGTAACATAATACACAATAATCATTCTGATTAAATTATTTATGAATTGTGCTTAGAAATGAATATTGAACTTGGATCAAGACAACTGGAGTTCAGAATTTTAATGTAATAATTTTACATGGTTCTGGTTTTCATTCCTTAATTCAAATAATTATTTCAAATTCACATTTTCATTTCCCTCTTTGGCTTTGAGAGTTAGGCAATCATGACTCCACTAGCATACACAAAGAGCACATGGTTGACATTTGAGGGAAAAATTACTGGTGAAGGACCAGCTACCTATGAACATCAGCAGTCTCCTACCAGCAGTGGCTGCATTAGTCTTAATGCAGTCTTATAGAGCCAGTGCAATACCTGACCAGTATTTGGAAATGCTTGTCAAGATTGTTGGGTTCAAGGTGCTTCAGAATTGTGAAGAAATCACTGCACATAGAAGACATTTTTTTGTTGATTTTGTTTGAATGGGAAGATATCTGTTGAAATTTTCATTTTAAAAGATGTAATTTGGAGGCTGAGACCATGGATGTAGAGTTTAAGATACAAAATATGTTTTTGTTCATAATGAAGTGAACATAGAGCTGTGTTGGGAACCTGGCTTCTCTATGCAGCATCTACTGTTAGGAGTAACATATAAACAAGATTTTTAAAAAAATCACTGCTAGTAATTGAAAAAGAAATTGCAGGAATTTATGAGATCATAGGAAAAATTACTTTCAAGTTTTCTTACTATAAATAATTACAATTACATTCTTATGAAGTGTGCCGTGTCTGTATCTCTACCACACTTCAAAAGGAGATTTTAATATGAGAGAAGTTGAAATTCAAAATGTCTGACTGGGTCAGTAGGGTGTCCTTGCATATGAAGCAAGCAGTGCACTTAGCTGATAGATACGAATGGAGTTCATTGGAGGTATTATCCTTACACAAATGCCTGCATTCTTGGTGGTGGCAAGAGCAAGTACTTCTGGAGAACCTTGTAGTACCTCTGTCCATACCTCTATGAGGATCTAACATTAGCTATACAGCACCTCTTTCTAGAAAATTGTCATCATGTGGACTAGTTTAGGAATTTTTCTGCTGATATTTGGGAGAACTGGTTCACTGGATGTCCAAAAGACTATATGCCAGTGGGATTGCATCCCAACAGATTTGTAGAATCTAGGGAAGCCATATCAAAGCAGCTAAGCCTTGGGCCTCACAGAGCAGTGTCTGAACACTTCCTCATTTACCCTGTTTTGCTGTCATCTCTTGCATTGTGCAGCTTATTTTTGCTTGCTTTTAAAAGAAACTACTGATACTGATTTTCATTTTCCCCTTGAATTGGCTGCAAAATGCATGGATCCTTCTGAGGAAAGTGCTCCTGGGTTGAAATCAGATCTGTTCTGTTATTTTTGCTGGGCACTAGCTTTCTTTCAAGCACAGGCAAGTGGCAATAATGATGACACAGGATTTTTGTAAGTGAGATCCCATGTCTGCATTAACTTCTATTTGAGGGCTGTTGGTAAAAGCATGCCAAGCACTACCCTGCAAAACCACTCTGTATGGAAAGTCTGTGCTCAGTGGGGAGGGGAAAAAGGAAAGAAATTCAAGGAAACAATGTTTAGTATATGCATAACACTCTGACAGGGAGGTTAGAAGGGAGCACAGCAGACATTTTGACTCTCTCACAAGGCCATCTGTGCATCTGCTCAGCTATATATTTGCTAGAAAATGAAGTGCAGTTAAGGGATTACCAGTACTTTGCAGTTATTCTGTTTTGGTTGTAGGTTTAAGTGTTGTTAATTTGGAAACAAAGGTATTATTCTTCAGACTGTGTAATGGGTTTGTTAAAGGAAGAAACATGATAGATTAAAATATGCTCCTTTCATACACGGCCAATTGCCAAAGCAGTTGTATTTAGGCTCAGTGGGTCATTTATCTTCAAACTCCACAGCTGAGTCGGCACTTGGGTGGGTTGAGAAGTAAGCGGTTTTGACATTTAGCAGCCCAAGGCTCCTTTTCTCCTTGAGAGACTTGCATGTCAGCTCTGCTAGTTTTTTTTTCTGATGCTACTCTTTCAAAGCAGATGGTTAAACCTCACCTCTGCTGGGTGGTTGAGACCCTTGCAGCATTTAGCAAGGCTAACCAATTGAATTATAACTGATCGTGCCTGTGGGTATCTAGTAGCATATGATTTATGATTATGGCGTTTTAAATATAGTCTGTGGAAGGTACCAGAGCATAGCACTGAATATATTTTGAAAAATCCAGAGAAAAAAAGCACTCACTCACAGAAACCCAAACACAATAGTTTAGAGTAAGGTCCCTTCCATGACAAACAACTCCTTCATAAGCATTTTGTCTATTGTAGATGTGCTCCTGTGTATATTTATTCTTCATTATGTCCTGAAATTATTTCAACATAAGATTTGCACAGAATGTAGCTCTTTGCAGTAGTACGTGCAGTTTAGAAGAGGCAGATTTCAAAGCTGGAGTCTGTATAGATGCTGAAGTGATAAGCCTGAAATAGCAGAGTACATTCAATGAGGTTATTGCATCGGCACCTCAGCAAGCACTGCTGCTCAGTTAGGCATGAAGCCTGAGGGTAAAGTAACGACCATTGTGGAATCAGCAGTTCTATTTTTAGACAGCTCTTTTCCAAACCTCATCCTCTTACAACACAATATTTGCTAAATTGGAAATAATATATCCCAAACAATCTGAATAACAAGAGATCATGAGTATTCATGCTGCAACTTAACAGCATTATATATGTGCATCTTTCTTAAAACAACAGCCCTTAACACGAAATGCAAATGCGTTTATTCATAATGAATGTCTTCAGATAAATGCCTAGCGAGGGATATCTTGTTTTCAGATGTTTAGCAATGCTGCCTAATTATGTCCCTGCTGAAACTGGGAAATGTTGTAGAGGAAAGTGATTAGGAGAAGCGGAGCATTTGCTGCAAGGTAGCATTCTGAATACAATAAAAATGCTGCCAGTCCCTCAATAAAGACTGTTTAGCAATATACAAAATCTAATCCAAGGTGTATCTTGCAAATGACATTTTTAGTTGCATGACCTACATTTCCTTTGCATTGACAGAAGACAGATGAGGTCTGCAACTTTACGTGAAGAATTTAGTGAACGTTTCACTGAAAATAACATAGAGGACAAGTGTAGCCATTTTTAGTTCACAAACCATCAGTGAATGCGTTGAAATACGTATCCAGTTTTTCTGAACACTCTGATGAACTGTGCTTGTTAGGTAGTAATCTGCTCAGGAGGGGAGTATGCTGTGCGTGCTCACATAGCATATGATGTGCATTACCCAGAGATAAAAATTTGTCTGCAATCCACTGCTTACTGTATGCTGTTCATGAGTGTTCACTATTGGCACCATGGGCTTAATCCCGTATGTTATCTTATTGGCTTTGTTTCCTGCTGGGATAACCAAAGCTTCATAAATCTGAAACTTCCAAGAATGTTTTGGGAACACAGAGTTCTTTAATTTTATTATGTGAAGTCTGCTATCAATTTAGATTTATTTGTGAATATATGTTCACATTAACATTTGTGACTAAGCATGCAACTAAGTGTTAGGAAAACTATGGTTTGCAGGTGTAAGAAAAGCAAACTGAATAAAATATCAACCATATTTTTGGCAATACTTCCCTTTATTTCCTACATATATTCTGATTTGACAACCAGTTCAAACATGTTTTGTTTTCCTGAGGGTAAAAAAGCAGGCAAGTGCACATGCCTTGCTCAGCGTGCTATTCACACTATCTGAACACATATACATACCATATGGAGGCACTTAAATTTCTTTTCTTGGAACAGAAAGAAAAATTAGGACTTTTGAAAATGAGGTCTCAAAAGTTGTAATGTACCCTTAGAAGAGCAGAACAGAGAGTGGAAAGGCAGCCTTTCCTCCCAGCCAGGCCCCCTCTGCCAAAATCTCTATCCACCTGACCAGACAAAATCTCCTTCCCGACTTTAGCTTAGCACTCGGTTTAACCCTTAGTGTGTGAGGAACATGCTCCACCAGGAAACCACTTTCTTGCTACTGGAAGAAGCATAGGTGCCTTCAGGCAAAACCTCGTCGAGTTATGTCCTGCTGCCGATGCTTTGCAGCAGTAGCTGGCCTTAGATGCACATGCAGGCCTGGAGTCCTCATAACTGTGATGGCAGTTCAGATTTTGGTTTTGATTTTCCAGGAATATTAGAGAAAACTCAGACAGAAAGATTCCCAAAGATTGTACTGCACTACAGCATCTTACTAGCTGTGCTAAAGCTTAAATCACATTGTATAAACAAAAGTCAGCTATCTATAGTGATCAAAGAAACACATTTTGTAGTTGTATCTAACCAAATGTTTTCTTTGAAAGGCAAACAGTTTGCCTGTTACAGGGCATGAGCAGAGTCTGTTTAAATGAAACAGAACATACTTGCTCGTATTTCTAGAGTGCTAAACAACCCTTCCTGTGAAGTGTGAAGTGCCACTTGAGAACTGAGATATTGAGCTGTTCTTATTATTCCTCCAAGTTGTTGGCTGCATAATTTTAAAATGAAAAGTTATGAAGCAGCCCTACACCAGTGTCTTAGAGAAGCTGAAACAGCATTGAAACTTGACATTTGTTTGAATTTTCACCAGGCAGGGACATACCTGGCCCATACCTTCAGAGGTCCTTTTGTAACATCCAACAGTGACACATCTTACGAGGGAATCACAGAATACTCTGAATTTAAGAAAGGATCTTAAAGATCCAGATTTATTCATGTCACAAGCCATGGAAGTCATGGGCCTCTGGAGGACAGAGAATTTTTTATGTTGTGCCACTATACCCTTCATCAAGGGTGAGTTAACACTGTGGTAATGATATAAAGCTTTTTTTATTAGTACCAGTTTTATGAACTGTATAGACACATACATACATGTAAGCCCCATGGAATTTTTTTTTCTCTTGTTTCATCAAGTCCTGATTAGTTTCAAGGGATAAACAGCACCATAGTTGAATCACTTTTTTTTATTTCCTTCAGGAATTTAAATTTTCATTACCACTTGCTGCCATTTCTGGTTTTGGGCTTTTTGCCTTTTTACTCAGTTGAGCAAAGCTGGATCTACTGCAAGCTTCCACACTGTCATGGTTTAACCCCAGTCAGCAACTAAGTGCCACACAGCTGCTTACTCACTCCCTGTCTCCTGCTGGGATGGGGGAGAGAATCAAAAAAGTGAGAAAATTCAAAGCTGAGCACAACTCAAGTTCTATATGACCCTCAGGGATGAAGAAGGGGAGAATGTCCCACTATGATTTGTTGCTCCCACTATGTCCCACTATGATTTGAGCTGTAGTTTTGGCAATGGGAGAAGAATACCTGCCACATCCATTGAGAGCAAAGTAGGGTGTCTGTGACACTTAACAGGAGATGTACAGAACGGATAATGGACAATGACTGATAACTCCTCTAGTGCTAGATGAGGATCCACAGGAAAAAAACAAACAATAACCAAATTCCCTATTCATTTCAGCAAGGAGAGAATTATGGCTCAAGCTAACAGGGAAAATTATTCTTACAAGCAGAATTTGACCACTGAAAATTAGACCAGACTCATTTTATATTAATCAGACTACTTCAAAAACAATTCCTCCTAACTGTTCTTTCCTATGGCAGAATACAGTGTGCAAGGAAGAAATAACACCTTTATTAATTGCAAGAAATTTTGCAATCAAGCAATGCATTATGTAAAAATTACAATGCTAAGTGCTAAAGCACATAATTTCTTATGGCTTCTATAAATCATCTAGACATTTGGGTTTTTTCCCCTTCAGCTCCTAAAATACCTCTGAAACTTTTGCTTATACTATTTGTGTTCTGTGCTTTTTCTTTTTTGCTAGTTTCTTCTAGCATGATTTCTTTTTTTGATATTTTAGTGGTGTGAGTTCATACTGTTTACCACTCCTGCTCAGTTGCTTGGTTTGACAAAACAGGTTTGGTGAAGTGTAAGTTAAAGGCTTGTCTGTGTTCTGTAAAGTCTTGTGGAACTTACTATGGTCAAAGTGTCTGTTTTAGTGTGACAACTTAGTAGCAGTATTCTTTAGTTGTTAATTGAAACATATTTCTCATTTAACCGATGTGAACAAATAGATGGGAACATCCTTAAGAAGTGCATCAGAGTTATTATACTAGTGAAGATACAAATTTTGTCCCTTTAAAGCATTTGAGAGTTTGACTCTAACTGCAATTTAAGGTGTGGAAAACACAGACAAAATAAAGTGCAGTGAAGAACTATCAGAACCATTTTGTTCTTGATACTTCAAAAGAAACCTGATGGATTATTCAGACCCAGAACTTGTCTGTGACACAGCACTGTCCAGAATAGGTCTGCTCCTCAGTCTTGTGAGAAAGACAGATTTATGTTTAACCACAGCAACTCTCTTTTGTATCACCTGACTCTGCCATTGAGATACAAATCATGGGAAACAAAGTTAAGAGGGTCTAGGAGACTTCTTTTCATGAGCCTGTTGTTTTCCTGCATAGACATTTGCCACTTTTTCCCTCCCTTAGTTAAAGAGAGACAACAGCATCATCTGAAGAATCTGTTTTGGCAATTGGCTATTCAAACCATGGAAAGGGTTTTTAGTGTCTAGCCTAAATCTTCGTTTCTGCTTGAATCCAGTGCTTATTTGTTTTATTTGTAGCTTATTTCTCTTCCTTTTACAGCTACTTTTTATTCTTTTGAAAATGGTTACCTTGTTAATAGAGCCATGGCAGACAAGGGAGGTACTGTAAAGTATTCTCCACACGCAGACAGGATGACTAAGGAAGAGAGAGAAAGGACAAGCAGAATACAAGGGGAGTGCTTGTGATACATGCAGCCGGATATTATCTTCAAACCTCTTCTCAATAGAAGGAGTATATGCTAGTACATGACAGCTGCTCTCAGTTTGCAGTGGGGTTATCTGAAGGGTCTGGACAGGTACTACTAGGAGCAGGCAGATTACTCTTAGTATTCTGCTTGAAGGCATCACTTACTAAAGCAAGCCACTTCTCTGCCCTTGAGTTTGGAGCTAGCAAACAAGCAACACAATTAGGACTAAGGTTAGGTCTAGATATAGGGCTTGCCTAGGAATGCCAAGAAAGATGAATTGCAGTTACTGCAGGGTTTCCATAAGAATTCTTTGCTACTATTACATCTGATTGTGCAAGGGGAAAGGCAAACCTGACACATTATTTGGGAAAGACTAAGAGATCTCAATTAGGGACTCACTAATACATGGAAATATGGGGAACTATAGTGTAGGTACATCTTCTAACATGCCTTAAAGATCCTAAAACTTGATGGATTTGATTTATTTCTCTAGAATTAAATCCAATACTATAAATATAATCCTAGATTAGGATATAAAATTCCAGGATATCACTTTGGAAGTGAATGATGTGTAGAAATCATTATTATGGATATGGAAAGACCAAGCAGCTCCTGTTATTGTAAGACCTAGACTTGTTATTGACCTAGGCTTATGGCTGGTTACCTAGACTAACATTATTTTCAGATTTTCCCTGGATTCCAACATGTATACAAGATTAAGTTGTTAATGGTATTGTTGTTGCAAGGGTTAGAATTAGGTTAGGATTCTGAAATGCACACAGTTCTGAACTGTAGTGATCTCTGGGTTTAGAAATGTTGGCTAACATAACCATTAGGGTTTGTATGCAAAAGGAATATGCTAGATGCCTTTACCTCATTTCCATTATATGGCACCTGAGTTAAATCTGGAGTTTGGGATAAAGAATGCCAAGAAGTCATAATTCACTTTTACATTGTTGTTATAAAACTTGTCTAGGCTAAATTTAGGGCACTATTATTTGGATCTAAGAGATTTTGGGTTTGTTTGTAGAGGTTTTGTCTTTTTTTTTTTTTTTTTAAGCTACCTGTCAGTCCATGGCATGACATCAGGTTGAATATAAGAAAAGATCACCTGCTGTCATTTTGGAAACACTGCTTTAGAGGGAGTAAGGGAATAGTCCATATAAATTATTTCAGGCAGGACTCAGAATGAAATTAAAGTGAAAGAATTTATGCATTTAAGTATATGTAACTGCTTGTGACTAAGATGCCTAACATACTTTTGTAGCCAACAGAGATCCAGTTAATAAGTGACTCATCTGAGACTTATTTCATAGTGAATAGTCACAGAAGTTATAATTCTCTGGAGTGAGTGACCACTTGGTTCATTTAGGTTTAGGATTTGATCTGGGTATGTCTAAGGATGTGGTACAACCAACCATGCATTAAATAATATATTTTCACTTTGTTCCTCTAGTTCAAAATGGAGCTTCTGCTTCAGTTGATCACCAGAACTTTTTCCTTGTACTTTTTAAAACCTATAACCCATGATTCGATGTTAACATAAAACTCTGTGTGTTGATCAGGCACCTAATGCAAATAGCATTAGAACTAGGTTAGCAATATTTCTCAAATCACAGGTTGGCTACTGTTCAGCTTGCCCTGTACGTATAGCAACCGTAAGGATCAAAAGTATAACAGCAACAACAGCAACAACAATAATTATAATAATGCTTTATTCTTTTTCATTTTAACATTCAGTGCTTTATCACTAAGCCTCCTTCTTTTCTTCCTTCCTCACTCCACTTAGGCTACTAGACAAATATGAAGAATTTTAATGGCATCTGCCTTGTCTTATTACTCCAGTCAAACCATGCTTTCTGCTAAGTCATTCATACAATAGATATATGACTGGTGTCATATCTCCACATAAGGGGAAATGCATACTAACCTGAGAATAGGTTTGTAACAAACCCTACAGAATGATTCCACATTAATGATTCAATCTTGACATTTAACATCATAGTTTGTTAAAGAATGAATGCTTCTGGACAGCTTTTTTTTAACTTCTGCGGAACTGATGTCTGAGCTATGTTATAATCTCACTCATATTATTATGATAATTACGATATTTTCAAAAATTGTGTTCATGGATTGCAGCTCTGGACTCACTTTTTAAATGATAGTGAATGCTCCATAAAATTTGCAAAATTGCCAACCTTATAATTATGACACCTTCAGCACAGAATCAAAAAAAAAGCTAGCATTTGGAGATAACCTCACTGTCTGTATCACTGAAAAGTGCAGTAGGAGTTCCCATTTGAAAAGCTTTTATTTTATCTACAAATTCAACTAATCTTCTAAATTATGCCTTCAGGAAAGCACCTTTGCAAACTGTCAAAGACTGGATATCATCATAAATATAATAAATAATACATAAACAGGTAGTGAGAGGACAGTGCTGTTTCTGGAAACAGTAATACCTGTTAATCAAAAGCCTGTTGCATGATTTTGATCTTGGTAGAAGTAGCATAAAATTAACTTGCCCTCATATTGAAAGGGCTGCAACCATGAAAACATAGGTATATCTCTGGTTCATCATTTGTCAGTGTAAAGCAACATGCCCTTCCCTGAGTGTTGTTTGGGTGGAAGATATTCCTGTGCTATGAAACTGCTATCAATGTCACAACTAAGCACCAGCTGCAGTTTTAAGCATGCAACTCTACGTTTAAATCTGCAGCCAAAATTGAGACTCCCTTTCATGGCTCAGTCTTTCCACCAGCATAGTTAGACTACTTAGATGAGGTTTTGCACCAACAAGAAATTTATGTCCTCATAGCAAAGTATCAACATGCTTTGATTTGAAATACTGGTTATGGAATTCTGATCAAAACACAGATTACTAGTAGATCAAGTGAAATAAAATGTATGATCTCATACATCATGGTTGGGTCCTGGGTCACTGTCCCAGATACCTACTGCACCTAATGCAAGATGAAAGGTAGGAACAGCATAGTCCAAAATGAAGTTGAAGTACATGCTCTCTCTTTGTAGGTAGTAGCTGCTGTGACCCTCATCATCTCAGCAGCTCCATACAGCACATGAGCATGAGTGGGTAACTTGTATACAGAATGTATTAACACTTATTTGGCCAGGAGTACAAAAAGAGTTTCAGGAGCATGCCTGGCTTCTAGTTTTCATACATCACACCATCATCTCTGCTTAGAAAAGCCACAGTGTTGTAAAGATACACGCACGTGGTAAATTTTTGCATGCATTGAGACTTCCAAAATCTATAAAGAGGCCAACTCCAAGGCAGTACTTGGAACTATTTAGTGAGAGCATGCTATCCTGAAGAGAAAACATCATCAAGACCCGACAAAATAAACTTTGAAAGATGAATTGCCTTAAATTGTTTCAAACCATGACAGGTGCTACAGTCACCGACTATGCAAATGGAAATGCAGGACAAATTCAAGACAGCATTGATATGAAAGGCTGTATAAGTAAACCAAAGCTTCTAAACCCAGCTGTGCTTAATTCTATCAAATAGTAGAGAGCAAAATTGCTTATTTACCACATTTCTCTTAATAAGCATATCCTTTCATGTCAATTTTTCTTCTATTGTTAGCTCATGTATTAAATGAGGAATAGGAAGAAAACTATAATGATTTATACCCCTACTGGCAATGTGCTCTTCTCTAGTTTATATATTCATGCCCCCATATAAAAAAAGAGTAAACCAACAGACTAGTAGGTATTAATGAGACCAAAAAGAGTACTCAATTGGTATCTCTTCAAATATTTGTAAATAGCATTTACATGCATGGCAATTTGATGACTCTCCTAAAAAACAAGTGAATTCTATGTTTACAGAAGTGAAATACATCCTTTGAAAGACTGGCCTTGAAATCAGATCCAGAGAAAGTAAGTAACCTGTGAGATTCTGTAGGCCTATTGGTCCTAGGAGACTTGCTCTCAGAAATGAAATCTTTTATTTCTGACCTTGTCCTGTGTAGAAATCATGACTCATGCCAGGTTGTCTTATTTTGGAAGTTGCATGTACAGCTACAGGTCCTGGAACACTACCAGCATCTTGCAAGTTTAAAATTTGAAATATAGTTTACAGAAGAGAGTAAAAATGTGTACTCAAACCTGTGAAACACAGATCATCATGCAGGTTCAAAGTGATTGGCTGTGAAGTTTTCTGATATTTTTGCATAAATGAATGAATTTTTATCAAGTGTGCAAGTGCACACATTTCTTGGAGCAGGACCCAGTTCCAGTTGCCCTCAGAAATCTATATTGCCTGCTTTGAGACAATTTATTTATATTTCCCTCTTTTTCTGAGACAGGTCCATGGAGTTCATGAATAACATGGAGAAGTATAATCTGTTACAGCCCATAAAGAATACTAGCAAACATTTCTAGGAAAGGTTTGTTTTGACATATGGAAAGACTTATTTTTTATGTATTTGCCATTAATCATCTTCTCTCATTGTGTGAAATTTCTTCCTAAGCTGAAAGCAAGTATACATTCAAAATATGCCTCTTGCACTGACTTAATTTTTCTGTGTCCCGTAGCAAAGTCTAAGTGCCTAAGATAGGTAGCTTGCTTTTAAACAATTTTATAATTGCTTCTTGTTTCCCTGTCTTTACAGACCTTTTTCACTTTTCTGATACAACTATCAAATCAAAAAAATCATGATGTTCCTATCTAAAGAAAAAAAAGAAAATAAAATTAAGTCAAGCAACTCATGAAAGCTGTGAGGCAAAAATACACTTAAATTTGAATCTTGGCTTCACAAGTGCAACTAACGAAACTGATAAAAACCCAATCCCACAAGTATCCAAAACCTCATTGGAATTGCATGTCTCACTCGTCTCTTTTACTTTTTTCCTTTTTTTTTTTTTTCTGGATCATGGCATTATAGATGAAATAATTCACAGTGATAGTGTTCCTGTCAGAGCTGCAACCAGTTTGCAAATGCTCATAGTTATGCTGAGCTCATTGTGATGAAATGTCAAACAAATCTCAACGATACTTCTCACAATGGGGAAATGTCTCTCACCCAAGCTTTTAGGCAAATATTCTTTCAGTCTTTCCTGAATCTTCATTGCTTAAAAGCTTGTGTCATTTTGAAGCTTGCTCTGCAATGTGTCAGCTTGTTTTAAAGAGTTTATTATTTGAGTGCAACATTGGGTGAAATTTTGCTTGCATCTGTGGAAGTGTAAAACCAAAGCAACCAACCTTGTTTACAGTTTTCATTGAATTTAATTTGAAAATGCCATCATTTGCTTAATTGGAAATGGCAAAGTAAAATTTACAAAGGCAATCCAAAGGAATTAAGCACAAAAATACCATATTAAAATGCTAGTTTGAAGAGTATTGTTAGCTGCCCTACTACCATGGGAATTAATGCAGAAGTCCTAATACAAAACCAGCTAGCTTTCTGCATTATATAGTTAGATAGATTCTGTTGGACAGAATCAATTATCACAGAAGCCATTTTAGATTAAAATAGAAGGAAATTGCAAATTGCATGGCACATATTTAGCAGGTCAATATTTAACTCTGTGTTGGCCTCTAAACATCATGCCAGAAACCAATTGTTTAAAATTTAGGATATCATTCTTTGCCTTCTTTCCTCTTCTCCTTTCATATTCTCTACACCATGTAGCACAGTGACACGTTTAGCTGTTTTGTGCCTCTCTCTTGGAAGAACTTTTTTATCGCATGCTTCTCACTTGACTCTTTTTCCAGACTTCAATTTTCAATTCGCAAAGTCCCCTCAATGTGGTTAAATAAAGTATTTATGAGAAAAATTAAATATAAAAGGGAAAAGTCCTTTAAAGACTAGTAGTCTTATAATCACAACATCTGATCAATATTAAAACCTATCCTGCATATTTCATATTGTCCTAGGCATGTGAAGCAAAAACGTTTGGGGGCAATAATAGAGGTGTTGGCAGAAAGTTTTTATTTTCCATCCTTTTATGTATATGGAGAACCAAATTGCACTGGTGTTCATTAGTGAACCATTAATGTAAATGATTACACAGCACAACTGAAGAAAAATCTGCTCCTCATTGAACAGAGAAAAGGAAAGCCAAGTATGAAATTATCTACCACTCCAATATGTACATTTGTGAAGAAAATAATAATATACAATTGCTCTTTATGTGCTATCCTGAAGGCCTGGTTACACACAAATCCTTGCTTAGCAGAAGGTCCTCCTTTAGAGGCTCACATCTATTGCCTGCAAACAGTGAGCTGGCTGCCTCCAGCAGTCTGCTAGTCTCAAATGAAAGCATTAAAGAAACTCTAGACTTTGGTGTTAAATAAGTAGAGACAGGCAGATATCTCAGGATGAAGGTATTAGGTGAACAGAAGAAAAATGGGCATATCTACATGGCATTGTATACTGAACAACAGAGGTTTTTGGCAATTGTCTAACAACACCACTAGCCAGACTGAAAAGCACAATAGCAAGAGGATATTAGCTCTACAGTATAATTTAATGCAGAAGTTCTGTAATTTTCCAGAAACCTTCCACAAATCAGAAGCTGGATTAGATAATTGTTTTTGTCATTACAGGAGAGGCACATTTATTTCAAAGATACTTTTTGGTGTAATAAAGAATGAAATTGGGACAAAGTTGAAGGCTGCTTTCCTTTAACAGTGCAAAGCACTGAGAAATCAAATATTTTCAATGATAGTCTGAAAAAGAAAATTCCCTGTAAGTCAAAAATAACTAATGCAAGGATACTGTAGTTAGACAATGAGGAGTCTGGAGTAAGGGAACGAGTCTCTTGCAATCTACATGTCTGATTCTATTACAGGTCTAAAAGATGTAGTGACATATAAAATATTTAAGGAGAAATATAATTAATTATTCTACCTAAAGGTCTGCTTTTCCATAAATGCTCCTGTCTCTAGAAATCTGTCCACATGAAAAGGGATTGTCAAACAGAATTTATGATGACAGAGGACAGTGGATGTTAGTTGAATAATATTTTAAATTTCCTGTGCATAGAAAACACACATTTACTGGAAATTCAGTGCAGTTGTGCTTCAGATTTCTGTCCAAAACTCAAGACATCATGACAACAATTGATCCTATTTCTTTCAGGATTTTCTTTCTGATTTTCCCTACTAAAGGCTGGGGATTGGGTTTTCATTCTGCTTTAGGAGTGGACAACAAATTAGGACTCAACTTTTGTCTTAAAATTATTCCCTGCTTTCCTGATAAGAAGCCAAAGCAATCATGCTCTTTTGAACTGCTTGTCATATTGATTCAATTATCACTTCCTGGGCCATGTTGTGGGCTGAACAATGGAGCTATACAGCTTTGATTTTCACCAGCTCAGCTGGTTGAATGTTTTCAGTGATTTTAACACTATGATGAAAAAGTTCCCAAGTAAATTGAAGCATTGTTCTAGCTCTCCTAGGAATATTCTTCTGCACAAAACTATTGCAGTAAGTTGTGCAAGAGCTTTGTCCTTTCTTATGCCATCTGGGGATTCCCAAATACTGACTAAACTGGCAGCTGCCTACGTACTGCAGATGTAAAATCTTTCAACACCAGTCAGAGAGGAAAGTGAAATTTAACTAGAACCAAGAATTTCATGGCTTTTATTTGTTTGTTCTTACAAATATTGACTGGATGGTTCAGCTCCTGTCTTGCTTTCAGAAAACAAACCAAAATTCCTAGGTTATGTTCAGGCAACATTTGGTCTTCAGATATTTTGAATTAGTGTTTTCCTGTCCCTTGGGCACTTTCAGACAAAACAGGCAATTTGGGCTGGCCCTGTTGGTATGAAGAAGCCCAGAGAAGTTGTTTTCTTTCCTTTAGCTGGGCACAATGTCTAAACCAATATTTATACCTGAGAAAGATGGGAGCAGAAGGGAGCTCTAATGTTAGGGTCTTAAGAAATTGTTCTAAATTAGAGCCCTAGGTTATGTTCAGACCAGCTTTAAACAGAAAACTGAGATACCTGCAATACAGTTCGCTTTCACTGATAATAAATTTCTTCTGCATCAAGTGGTTATAGGCTGATGACAGAATCTGGCCCAGTGCACATAATTATAGGAGTCAACCATGGTATGAATTCTGCTAGATAGCCACAACACTTCAAGCCCTTTACCCTTTTTATCTTTAAAGTCTGGCTTTTATACTGAATTGCTGCAATGTTGGTGTGTTGGATCAGTCTGACAGATGAGAAACTCTATTGCTTTTCCTTTTTGATCAGTAATCAACTTCTAAATAGCCCACCACACTATAATAATCTGCAGAGGAATTGACATCTGAGTCAAATGTTAATAAGACATAGAATTAGCAGATGAAAACTCTGGTAGTAACCATGCTCATATGACCCTGACCAATATGTTCCTCTGATCCTTCCCTATCTTTATATACACTTATAAGCTCATTACGTCATTTTTTGGGCCATATTTTAACTCACTCTTTCTCTCCTCTCCACATCTCCTTTTATATTTTATAGATATAACACCTGTTTTCATGTTTCCCACCTTTTTAGATTGTCTTCTGTGTCTTGAGTGTAATGGCAAACAGGTTACCAGCAAGAGGAAAAATCACAAACCCTGGAACTTACACAGCTGTATACTGCATTTAGCAAAGAGTGGCATTGGTAGTTTAGTCTAACTGAAGCTTTATAAATGTTATGTGAGTCTTTTACAACCTTAGCCTTAAATTTCCGTTTTGAAATATTCATTGCAATGAATTACTCTCCTCCATATGAAATTCTCTGGAGTAGCCCTTCATGTTTTCAAGTTGTACTTGAATTATTCTACTTTGAAATTAGTAATACTTTTATTTCCCTATGGTAACAGTTTCAAGATAATCAATAATCCTAAGAGGAAATTTTTATAGGAAAATTACATAAACTTATATCCTTGATAACTTAAAATCATTGTGATTATTAGAATGAAAAGAAAGGCTATATAAAATACCTGAAAGAATAGCTGATACTGATAAGGGTTTTCTACATAAATTATAATAATTTCATCTTATCCAGAGAGTTCTTTAAGAGTTGACATATTTTAAAGACTAAGCCATTCTTCATGAGTGTTTTATTTTTCTTCCAGTGATATACATACATATATATATTTATAAGTAATAAGGCAAATAAAAGCAGCCTGCTGCAATATTTGTCTTTATAGTTCCCTTGCTGCCTGTCTCATGACTTTCTGAGCTGGAAGAGCAATGAGATTTGACCCTCCTGCGATGTACACATGTTAACAGTCATTGAACACAGCTAAAACTTCTGAACTCAGAAAATTTGGCCTCATAACTGTAGATATTCTGAGAGACTTCAAGAAACCTCCCAACTACAGTGTTCACATTTGTGTTGTTTCTTTGCATATATTATGATGAATGAACCCAGTTTCTGGAGACTTTACCAGAACAGTGACTTCTAATAGAGAATTAAAAAATATTTTTAAAGGGAGGTCTATCCTTTGTGTCTGTAAATATTCATGCCTGACTAAGATTAATATACTCATCCAGGAATGGGACAGAATCATACTATGTGATCTATGTGCTGAATCATCTGATTCAACTATTCCATGGTGAATATTTGTATAATTATATAAAATACTGACTTGGGTCTGTTTAAACTACTGAGTGAATCATTTCTAATGCAGTTTGAGGAAATTGTGCAGTATGCTTGAGTTTGTCATTTTGATTAATAGGGTTTGCTTCCTGAATGGCATAACTTTCCTTTGGGAAAAAAAAACCCAACCCACAGCAAAACAGACCAGGGAACTTTGTGTTGATAAGCAGGAATCTGGAATGGGAAATATTTTCTTACTCATATTCCTATAAATGCATATTGAAAGCTATACTAGAATCATAAGGCAATACAAGTGAGGAAGAGACTTCTGCAAGTCTCTTGTCCAAAGTCCTACTCAGAGCTGGACCAGCTCAGGGATCAGATCATGTTGTTCCAGGACTCTATCCAGCCTGATATTGCAAAATTCCAGGGGTATAACAATGCAAACTTTCTAGGAGCTCTGTTCCACTGCTCAACTCTTTGCATGATCAATCTTTTTTTGTCAGTGTTATGTCCAGTCTGAATAGCTCTCTGAAGCCTCTCATCATGTGCCCATTTCCTCTCAGCCTCCTGTTACACACATAGAGCTGTGAAGAGCCCAACTTATCTTCTCAATAACCTCCCCATAGACCCCATCAGGCTTCTTCCAGCCCCCCTGGAACTATGTCTTCTCCAAGTTGTACAAGGACAGTTCTGTCAACCTCTCCTCATGAGGCAAAAGCTGCAGCCCACAAACATCATGGAGCTCATTCCAATTCATCAACATCTGCCTCATAGTGAGGATCCCAAGACTGGATTCAGTATCTACATCCAGTCGTCTGTGGCCTAATGAGCGATAAGGGGAATAATCACTTCTCTCCATCCAATGACTCTACTGCTGTTAACACAGCCCAGATGCTGTTGACCTTCTCTGCTGCCAAGAGAGCACTTCTGTCTCATGTTTGTTGTCCACGAATATCCTCAGAGCTGCTCTTCCTTCATCCAGAAATCCAGTCGTAACTACTCAAAGATGCACATTTTACTTCAGTTCTATCATGTGCCTTTATAAAGACCAGAGCAGAAACAACATTGCACCCTTAAATCAGAAATAAATCTGTTTAAATGTTGTTAGGCATCAGTGATAACAAAAACAAGAAACAAAAACAAACCCCCAAAATACCATGTCCTTATATAGTTTAAATTTATACTTGTGAGTTCAAAATGGCATTCCATTTTAGCTATAGACTTTAATAGGATATTGGTTGCATCTTCCTGTCTTTATTAGTCTCTTTTGATTAGATGTATACAGATTTAACATACCTGTACATTTGGTTCTTAAGCTGTCAGTGAATAAGGCTTTGTGTTATATTAATCTCTGCTGTAATTGAATTGAGAAAATATCACAAAGTGGTATGATTTCATAGACAATAATGGAGTTATATTAACTGTGAATTTGATGCACATTTCCCCCTCATTTCATTTTACTGTTAGATATAATTCCTTGTCAATATTTTTAGGTCTGCTATATATATGAGACTTATTATGCACAAACATATGTATGTGCACTTCTATAGGTGGAACACCTGACAAGAGTCATGCTATATTATAGAACTCCATCTGGAGTTCAGCATTGTCTCAGACGAAGTATAACATATACCAGACTGCACAAAAATAAATGTGATGGGTTTGCAATGTGACCTTTGGAGAGATGATACCAGAAATGCTTCCTGAAGTGTGTTCTGCTGTAGTTCAGGATTGATTCATTTAAATATGATTTTATTGGGTAGTATTTTATTCAGATACACACTCTCCTGTTCAGACTTTTGCATTCCACAATAAATTATGCTACTTGGAATTCTCCTGCTAGAGACTACAACCTTCTTTTCTCGCACCCTTTTAAAATTAGAAGACTTCGATTGTTTTATTTTTCTTTCTCAAAATGTGAAATCCTGTGATTTGTGGCTTTGTTGACAGATTTACTGAGCTGGAGGATGTCCTTGGTGATCAAAGTAATGCTACAAGTTTTTCACTTTAACAATTATTTTGTAGTTTTGGAAAGCATAATGCAGCTTGCACAGTACACCCAGTATCCTTCACCCAGGTTTTCAATTGATTCTTTTGTCGTACCAAACAAAATAAAAATGAAGGTGATGTCGACTGCTCGAGGCTGGACATTATTTTAGTTTACTTTTTTATTCATCTTGAAATGGAGAAAATTCTTGATTTTTTTACTTCTAAGATATAGTCTTCCCTATCTTTGGGAGATTTGGTTACTAACAAATAGTTTCTCTCCAATTTTTGAACTTGATTAGGACTTCTCAACACAAGAACTTTAAAATCTCGGGCTTGTGTGTTGCATATAACATGGTTATTATGGCCTTGTACACACCATGTACAGACACTTCCTAGACAGGACACATTTGAGAGAGAGGAACTGGGGAAAGTGCCATCAGTCAGCATTTTATTCTCCCTTCATCAGCAACAAAATGTGTTGGTTTTTAATTCAAAATCCATCCTTTTGCAAGTCTGTTGTGGTGGGTGAAATTGTTCAGCTGAATTGATGTCACAGGATATTAAGAAAGCAAGTTCAAATATTTTCTTAAGGATTGGATTTTTGCGGAAATCTAATATTAATTTTTAGGAGTTGGCATGACTATTAGAGCTCTTTCTTCTGTAGAGACAGTGATTAATTTGAAGTGTTATTTGGGCTCACAACAGATGACCATTATTTTCACCATCATTTACTATGACCTCACTGAAATTTGTTTCAGACCTCACAGTCGATTCTCATTGTGTTTTGCTTAAGCTGCACCTCAGCCTTGCATAGTCACTCTCAGGAAAACAATAAATATGTTAGTGATCCAGGAAGGAAGAAGGAGCTAGCAGCAAAGTTCTAACAAAGTAGCTTTCTATTCCTCCAGCATTCATGGAAGCTATCTGCTTCAGAATAAGCAAAGGCTTACAGAATACATTTTGCTAGCTTGCTGTGAGCCATCAGAGAGAACTGATTGTTTCTCAGACCAGCCTACAATAACTGATACCTCTGGCTTGTTGCCAGTACTATCTAGAAAGATTTCTTCCTCAGGCAAGATGACTTCCCAATGTGATTTACAGCCCAATATGGCTATCCAGACAGATATTTGGTCTCCTGAGTAATAAAGAAAAAAACCCAACCTGTCTCCTTTATTCAACCTAACTTTTTTTTTCAGAGGGAACTTTTTTAGGAGTACTATAAGACTGTCTAAAAATTTTTATGGCTTCCTCAGCTGGGATACCAAAACACTCAGCATTGATCAAACAGTCCTCCCACCAAGGCCAACAGGATCACAGTGAGCCTCTAAAAGAAGAGCTCCTGAAAAAAAATCACATATCCTGTTAGCCATCTGAGTGCTCTGGGCTATAACAGCAGGTACTGTAGACAGCTATCAATGTTTATGATTTGCATTCTGATAGCATCCAAAACATGTCCTACTGTGTCCACACCCCCACAAAGTCAGGCTTGAAGGACTTCTTTCCCATTTTGGCATTGCCTTAGTACCATCTGAATTTCCCACTGAGTCCTCAACTCAAAACATTTACTTATGCTACAAAAGTAGAAGATTTTTCTGTGCTCAGTATGTGTAAATAGCTTGTCTTGGGTTGACATATTGTGAATTCCACTTGTTTGGTTTTTTTTAAGAACTATTTTATATTCTGACAACATTGTCAAAGCTCTATTTTTTTTCTCAATTGTAATGCCTGAAGAACTGGAAGTCTGACAATAAGCCTCCATCATCATTGTAATATAGAGAAACTACCTACCCCCACAACCACATAGGACTAATACTGTGAATGTTTTACTTCTTGCATTAAAGCAAACAGAAGAAAGGTCTACAGAATTATGTGGCCAGACAAACAAGGAAATGATTTATTGTGTCTATTCATGGTGATTTCATTAATGTTTAATGTACATTTTGTAGAAAATACTCCATGAACTATTCCAAACTAGAAACCTACTGTCAGAGAAGGATACAAACAAATGTGATGAGTTAAGTGGGCTTGAGTTTAAATTAAAAATTGACCATGAGAAAATACAGGGTTTTTCTTATTCTGGTAGAAAAATGAATCGCACCGTTGATATGGTTCATTAGCCAAGAAAAAGTAAGCAGAGAATGGGAGCTTAATGTTTAGCAATTTCAGCAAAATAAACAGTGAGAAGATAGTCAAGGTGATCTGTAAGGCCAAGCAAATATCCAGAGATAACAGAGGATAAGCTTTACTGAAGAGGAGAACATGAAAGTTCTCATATCTCAGCACAGCACCAAGCAATCTCTCTATTATTTGGCCAGTTCAATACTGAGTATGTTGAACCCTACTTGAATCAGCAGCAAATATCCCACCTTGTCTTCCTGTGCACACTTTGGATGCTTTAAGGTGAACTGCCTTGCCCAAAGACACTGAGCAGAAAAAGCTACTGGAATACTCAGTCTTGGTGTGCTTAAAACTTGCTTTAACCTTATGAAGTGTATACAGCTTCTAATTTGCTTGGAGTTTATTTAAGGCTTTCCAAAAATAACATTGTGAAATACCAGTGCAGGATGTTTCATGATACACATAGTAAACAACTTTATCAACATCATCATCATTATGTGCCAAAAGCCCATGTGCATTGAGACAGATTTAATTATGGAAAGTAAGAACTACTTATTAACAGAAAGTAACAAAATAAGTTAAACTCTTCCTATACATTTTCCTTTTTAATAAAGGTAAGGCAAAATCCCTACTTTTTGTCAAGTACTTTGTAACTGTACCACTCTTTTCAGGAGAGATTTTTATAGTATGATGCCTCTTCCCTCTTTCTTTGGATTTGTCACCCACCAGTACATCTGCATGGGGTCTTGCTGATGTGGAACATTCTCTGAAATGTAGAGATTTTGTTTTAAAGATCATTTCTTTGTACTTCAAAGTATCTGCACAGGAATGAAAAAAACTCCAGTTGGCACTGATGGAATACTCATGTTTTAGTCTTAAAAATGTGAAAAACTTGAAAGTAAAACCTGAAGTGAGTCTTCTCAAACAAGCTGATGTTCATAAAATCCAATAGTCTGTTCCACTATTTCTGCTCAACAATCTGCTGGTCAGCCTTTATTTTTAGTGAGGTCAGTAATTGTTATGTTTATATTTAGCAAAAGTTTTTATTTAATAAAAAATTACTCATGTTTTAGTCTTAAAAATGTGAAAAACTTGAAAGTAAAACCTGAAGTGAGTCTTCTCAAACAAGCTGATGTTCATAAAATCCAATAGTCTGTTCCACTATTTCTGCTCAACAATCTGCTGGTCAGCCTTTATTTTTAGTGAGGTCAGTAATTGTTATGTTTATATTTAGCAAAAGTTTTTATTTAATAAAAAATTTTGCCATACTTTCTTTCAGAGCACCTCTTCTTATAAATAACAAAGATGCCATGAAAAGGGAATCCTCACAGTGAGAAAGTGTAATTACAGAGTGAAATAACTAACAGACAAGGATAAAGAGAGGCAGAGGGCACACTAGAGAAAAAGGAAAAACTGTAATGATATATGAAATGGGGCATAACATAGGGAGACAAATAAAAAAAGTTAATCTGGATGATTGAATAGATGAGTTGCACCATTTTTGTGTATACTGAATTTTGTCTGAGCTTAAACAGAAAGAGGCTACCTACTGCATATACCCGGGTGTGCACAGAGTTCAGATAAAAAATGAACATGACATCACAACTTGTAGTTGGAGAAATTCAGCTGCTATATTTGTAAAGAGAAGATAAAGGACTGGATAAATTTTGACATGGTAAATATTTGGCCCTGATGTTGATAGTTGTCCTCCTGCATGTTTGAATGCCCAGTTATGTCTTTTTCAAAGAATTAATATCACTTAGAAGAAAATAACCCCTACAGGTAGCTTTGAACTGAAATTAAAATTATATTTCACATAATTATGTAAAACTTCATAAAAGTGTAAAACTTTGAATACATGAAAACAGAATAAGAAACATATGAACAGTGCTATTAGGGAAATCATACTCGTCCTTCTGTCAGTAAGTCTCATCCATATGGATGCATCTTTAAGTGGTTAAATTTTATGTCGGAGTTTAAGGACCCCAAATATGTGTTCATACTTTGTATGATGCCTGTCATTAAGTTCACTTATACACATGGTGGTATTTGGAACTAGCAAACTATTTTCTCACTCCCTGTTTCCATCATAAATTGCTGTCAAATCTAACTTTTTTCTTTTTTCTTTTTTTTTTTTTTTTTTTTTTTTTTTTTTTGTTTTTTTTTTTTTTTTTTTTTGTCTTTTAAAAGGAGTTAAAATATACACAAAGTAGAAGAAATATTCAGGAAAAAAATAGATCTAGAAAAAAAGAGCATTACATGGTGGGTTGGCCCTGACTAGCAGCCAAGCACACACAGCCACTCACTCACTCACTCCCCACCTTCCAGTGGAACAGGGGAGAAAATAGGAAGCACAAGAGAGAACTCGTGGGTCGAAATAAAGACAAGAAAATCACTCAGAAGTTACTATCATGGGAAAAAACAGACTTGGCCTGGAGAATTCGACTGAATTTACAATATTTAATTACTGTTTCAGGTATTGGGAAACAAAGATGATGAACATTCAATTACCAAAGACTGCAATGGCACATCTGGTCTGGTGTGGGCTCATATCCATGGGCTACAGTTCCCTTGGGGGAGTCCCTACTCCAGCACAAAGCACATCCTGTTCCTATGGCCTTGTTATTTTTCTGCAATTTCTGAAATACGATTTCACCAAGTCACTGCAAACTGCAATGACTGGTTCAGAGGCAACACCAACTCCACTGCTGGGCTGAGCTGTGTCCTGCAGTGGGTCCATTGTGGAGGTGGCTGGAACTGGCTGTGTATGACCAGGACAGTCCTCAACCTCCTTCATCATAGGTTAATCATTAGGATTCCCACCCCCAACCTTGCCATTTATACCCACACAGTAGCAACATGATTGCAGAGCATCAGGTGCTGTGAAGTCATCCTTTTGGAAAACAATTTACCTGCTTGTGAAAAATGCATGACAGCATCAGTTGACAGACTGATGTTCTCCCCATGAATAAAGTTGAACCTACAGGGTACAACTTACAAGAACATGAGTCGCAGTTCACCTGGTATTGAACAAACCCTTGTGCAGACTACTACTCTTCAGCAGTGTCCCTGTAGTCCATGAGGACCTGAACATAAGCAGAGGAGTTGAGTATTAATGAAACCTGAGACACAATGCACTCTGCAGAGCTCAAGAGCTGGCTTGACTGCCAGACAGCCCTGGTTAGCCTGGCTGGCACCAGCAGTAAGATGGTTTTTGTTCCTCTCTAGTATTAAAATAATCTACAGCAACATTCAATCTGCCATTGATCTGAAGGTTGTGAAGTTCAATGAAACATTGTTAGTGGAGCTTGAAGAGTGTTTCTGACAGGAGGAACCAGTGTAGCTAGTCTTTAGGCTGTGTAGATGCATATTTATGCAAATGAAGTGCATTTTTGTAACAGTTATGCTATCAAAATTGCTCTGCCAACTCATGAACAGGTAACCATTAATGCTCTTCAGGCACAAAGCAAGTCCCATTGGCTAAAACCAGTTGCAGTGTAAAAGCAGAGTACAAGACCCATCTTTCCAAGAAGCTGAGAGACCAAGTCTCTGCAAGAATAATTAGCAACTGCAATAATTAGCAGTGTCAGCTCTTTTAGACTACAATCAAATATTCACTCAAGCCTTGAGGGTCCACTGAGTCAGTGTAGCTAAGGCAGAACAGACTGCAATGAGCAGTGCCTGGGGAGTTGGATCAGCTGTTTCTTACTCCCCATCTCAAAAGGATCAGGTGGAGCAATGGTGTGCAGTCTTTTGGTGTGGGTTCAGACCAGTGTGTGTCATTGATGGACACCTTCATTGCTTTGTCCCACAGGCTATTGCAGAAAAACCTAAGAAGACACTCCTTAGAAAATCAGCTTCAGTGTAGCTAATTTTAGAGTAACTAATCTCATGAAAGTGATAAGAAGGAAACAACTTGTTTTGTTGGGTTTCTTTTTTTTTTTTTTGTTCAGTTGTTATGACTTGGTTTTATTTCTTGAGTCTCAGCCACTCAATTTGTTGGATGATATGAAGTCTCACCCTAACAGCCAGTGCATGGAGCAGCAAAGTGCGGCTGAACTCAGAGGTTTCTGCAAGACAAGAGATACTGGAATAACCTTTCCACATCACTGTGATGAAAAGTAGAACTGGCTTCTGTGCTTCCCTTGTTTTTTTCCAAAAGATGCTTTATATTCTAAGAGAGAAAAAGAAAACTTCAGCCAGTAAGAGATCTCCTGGTATCAAATAGTCTTGTGGTGCCACTAAAAAGAAAAAAAAAAGTAAATGTGGAATCGAAGGAAACTTGTTTGTGAAAGATTCTTCCTTCCAAAAGCTTATTAAAAATAAGAACTTAAAAGCTGAATTCCATCAAAATACATACTTTAAGTACTTGTTACTAAAACTCTTGAAAATATTACTTGTCTCCTGTACTTTGCAGAATTAGCAGAAAACAGTTTTTCAAAGGAGACGTCATGTTAATAAATGCATGTGATTCATTTTTCACATACTTAACTGAAGTTTTTCTTAATAAACACTTTTCCATATAATAGAAATATTTAGAAAAATGTTAACCAGGAAGACCATGGAATAAAAATTAACATTAGTCTAAATAATTTATTACAGTGAGGGAAAATCTAGCTAAAGATTTAACAGACAGAATATACCTTTACCTTGCCATTGAAAAGAATACAAAATAAAAATACTATGTCTCAGAAAGCAGAATTTGGACCACAGCACCCCTGCCTGTTAGCTTTTTTTGTCCATGACACATATTCTTGAGGTGAGATGATTTCATTCCAATTTTGTGACATTTTTGAATCACTTTATACTCTTTCTGAGCATGTACTTGGCTGATGCAAAGCAGAGAAGAATGAGCTGAAAGACCTATTCTCTGCTGCCAGGCATGAGGCTTTACAAGAGACACCAGATTTAGGAATGTCAGATGCTTGTCTAAATAATTGACAACTACAATGAAGTGAGGGCAAAAGTCATCCCCAACCAGACTATATTTAAAACTGCTAACCTGAGAAGGAGTAGTATTCTAGGGAATGTGTCTGAGATTCATCTTAAAAACACTGCTGTGTTTTCCAAGTTCAGTCATTGGCTGTGGAACAATCCTAAATGAGAGATTTACCGAGCCAGTTACTGCACTAAACTAGCTGTAAGGAAAGCTACATTGTACTGCTGAAAAGAGAGTATCCTATGTCACATTACAGGAAAGTTAATTTAGAAACCATCTGCAGTCACACAAAACTAGCTGGAGTTGCACATTGAAAAGAATTAGTGTTATTTATGATCTGAGGTTGTGCTTTGCTCAGAAACCAGTCAAGAGCTAGATTAGCTGTGGATTTAATATCAAATTCTGGTCAACACATAGACAGGAGGAACAAGACCACTGTCCAAGGGGTCTGGTGGTTGTGTGCCAAACCACTAAATGGGCACCAAGTTCAGGGGCCAAATTCTTCCTAGTTGTGAGTGTGCTCTGCTCCTGCCAAAGCTGATGGGAGCAGAATGCCTACATTGCAAGGCAGAGCATTTGACAAAGAAACAGATATATTTCTGCAGATAAATCTTTCTTGTGTTCTTTACTAGTTTTGTTTGGTGGTGTTTGGGGTTTTTTTTATAAGTCTGCAAAGCTGCAGGATGTTGAGAAAATAGATATTGGATGAAATCCCAGTTCAACTAAAACCATTGGGAAAATTCCTCTTGACTTCCCCAGGGACAGTATCAGTCTACCGTATAGTCCCTTGTGTATTCTTGCTTGGTGACACCCAAATAAAATGTGCTTTGCTTACAAATCAAAACTTTCTTCTTTTTTTAAGCTCTTAGGTCTTTCAGCTCAGCATGGTAGCTGAAATACAAGCTGTGCTCTTCTCTGCATCTCCTATTATTACCTGTCATAAAGAATCCACAATTAGGGTTTAGCTGGCAATTTTGTTGTTGAAACACAAGGCAGATGAAAATCCAGATTGTTCTTCCAAATCTGTTTTAGCTGTATGTTGCCAATATAATAGCTTGCAGTGGTGGTGGTGGTGAAATAGTAAGCAGATATGTACCTTCATCTCCATTGCCAGATCAGAAGCCTGGTGAAATCAGTGGGTGGACTCCCACTCAGTGGAAATTTAATTTACTCCAGAATGTTCTGTCATTGGATTTCTACAATCCTCCAGTTGGGTTTACCACAGCAACTACTCCAGTATAGCAGGTCTCAGCAGAGGTCTTTGAATGACTTCAGTGACAGCAGGACCACGTCTTTAATAGTTGACAACAGTTCCTGCAGACACACACGGGAAGAAGCTGATAGTTTAAAATATTTTTTCAAACAAATATGGCTTTAAAGAACCCAAAGTAAAAGAGAAATACTCCTAGATACATGCATTTATACAATACCACAGTAATCTGTTGAGAGACTTTTACCTACTGAGAAATGAGAAATGGAAGATGAGAGAGGATGAGTAGGGAACGAGATATGGCATTTGGAGTATGAAGAGGAACTATTTTTTATTTTGAAGACTGACCAGTGGAGAAGGAAAGGTCTTTTACCTGTCTTAGAAGTAAGGCAATTTATATGTGGAAGACACTCGTTTTCAAGCTGTATACAGGGCAGACAAACTAGTTGGCCTACCCTTTAATCTCTACAGCTGTGGAACACCACCAGTATAACTTGTGAAGGATTTAAGAAATCTGGCTTTTATTTTTTTCATGTGAAATGCTTCTAAATTAATTTCTGTCCTGTTGGAACAAAGTTGAGTTAAAATATTTTCTTTTGCCACCGAATGTCAACTTCAAGTTAACAGTTATTATTATATATAGATTTATTTCACATCAATCCACAAAAAATGGAAAACGAAATTAGTAATAGAAAATAAAGAAAATATTTCATTTTTTTAAATTAAAAGTGTTATTGAACCAGGTCATACCCATGTAGATTATATTTTCTCGAAAGAATGGTTCCCTTAAAATTGTTTGACCCCATCTATTTATAGACATTGTTTGTTCTCCTCTTCTTCTTTGTTTCTTTTTGCATTACTGCTCAACTAATTCTGAATTGTGATTTATGCTTATATGGCAACACAAAGGATTGAAGCCAGCAACATCTATTAAAATAGCCTGTGTCAGACATTATGCTGTATTTACCTCATCCTGAGGCATTTTTCTGTGATCACTTTGAATTAATTTAATTTGAAAAATGTTGTTCTGGAGTTAAAGAACAATGAATAAGAGTCAGTTGTTTTGGAAACTGAATAACATGAAATAACTTCTGTCCTTTTTGTTAAGCTACTAATTGTTTTGTTTATTTAAATTAATTAAACTCTATGCCTATGGACATGTTATGAATTCTCAGGACTATGCAGCATTTTCATTGCCCAGTAGCAAAGATTTTAAAAAATAATCTGTAATTAATGTTTCTTTTCACACACTTTTGTAAGTGGAGAGAGAAGAAATTTAAACTAAAAAGCATTCATTTATTTCCAAAGAAAAGGAAAAGCTGGTTTAGTGGCTCTTCAGTTAACTTAAGATATTCATCCTGATTGAAACAAAAGTGGAAGTCAGGGACATGTCCAGTCCCCAAGAGCCTGAGAGGTTATCGTGAACTATCTCACAAGGAAACCTTAAACAGTTGGGCACATTCCTTTTAATGAGGATACTCTCTTGCTGACAGGTTCTGGGCTGAAGCACCATCATGTCTATCCAAACCCACAGAATATTGTGCCTTGAGTGACATCACAGCAAAACTCTTCTGATTGAGACTTGGAGTGACAACACTTACTGCTTTCTTCTATGAGAACAAATGGCACTGGAGTAGGCACAGTGCTGACATGTAACAAGAACCAGACTCTGACAAGGGCATGCTCTAAATCACATCAGAATAAAAAGAAGGCTCAAGGATTATTTCTGTATCACAAATGGGAAATGCAGAAAGTATGTGAGAGAGCTCACATGGTCTCAATGTGCATAAATACCTGAAGGGAAGGTTCAAAAGGGACAGAGCCAGGCTCTTCTCAGTGCTGGTCAGTAGCAAGAGAAGAGTCCCTGGGCACAAACTGAAAGGAGGCAATGGAAAGGAGGCCATGGGCACAAACTGAAACACAGGAGGCTCTGCCTGAACATCAGGGAATGCATTTTATAGTGAGGGTGACTGAGCACTGGGACAGGTTGCCCAGGGAGGTTGTGGACTCTTCATCCTTGCAGATATTCAAATGCTGTTTGGACATGGTACTGCACAACTGGTTCTAGGTGTGGCTTGTGCTGAAGGGATGGACCAGATGATCTCCAGAGGTGTCTTCCAACCTCAACCATGTTGTCATTTGGTGATTCTGTCTCATCAATAAATCTGGAAACCGACCTAGCCACTGCTCAATGGTGCAGGAAGCCATGACATATATACATTTAGCATTTCATTTTCAGGGCATTTAATTCAGATCAAAAGTTAATTTTTGAGAGAAATATGCAGTTCAAACACATTAAAAATTACTCCTGAGACACCTGGGAGAAAAGGCTCATATTGAATATTATGAAAGGGAAACATCTTCAAATGGTTGTCAGGTCATAAAAATAGTTTCCACTTTTTTTTTTTAATGGTAGTTAAAGCAGTCAAAAAAATGCAAAGCACACTGAGTGAGTTCTATGAGTACGGTTTAATCTGAGAGAGTTTGGAACAACAGTGAGGGAAATCACACTTTCACAAGAGACAGTCTGTTCATGCCAATGGAACAAGAAATGTAAAAAGCAAATGAAGACAAAGTCTCCTAGAGATGGCTGAGAAGACCTAAGGCAGTGTTCTTCCTCCCCTACTGAAGGTCTAGTGGAGGGTCTTTCTGAGTAGCACAGTCCCAGCTCTGAAAGGAAATGTCAGTCCCCTGAAGATAACCTGCTCCCTTCCATCAAAGGTGGTGCTCATGGATGCATTTTAAGGAGAGCACAAGAGAATCTGTGAAGGTTTTTTAAATAAACATTTCTTAGGCTGCCATTGCCTTATTTTAATTTTCTCTACATGCAAACACAAACCAACCCTCAAAAATTATTATGCAGTAATAAGCAGTTTTTAAAGTAGTTCAGGGTAATCATCGTATGCAGATATAATCCACAATGTCAAAAAAAGTTTCAGCCACACATGTTGGGGAATGAGCTTTGAATCAGAAACCAAAACAGGGCTCTGTGATCACCTTTTCAAGATGGAAAGCACTAAGCAGAAGTGAAAATACTATTGAAATATGACTGTTGGAAATTATTACAAAATCAGACCTTACTATTAGCTAGGACTCCCTATTCTGCTAGTTGGGAAGGTATGAGTTTTTTTGGTTGCTCAACTACAGTAATTGTTGTCAGATGGATGCAATTTTAAGAACATTATTTGTAATCCTTCCTGTACCCTCAGTACTTTATTTTGAAACAATTGCAATTAAGATGTTTCTCAGCAGTATTTTGCTGAGATACATTATTTCCTTGCTCGCTTAGGTTAAAACACTACTAAATTAATCATTGTACAATTTAGCTAAGGAATACAGTTTTGTTGATGTGTTGTTATTTTTAACATTTAATTAGAAGAAGCCAGAGAGCTGATTAGCAGTACAGTATGATAGCACAGATCATTAAGACTCAGATGCAAACCAAAGCACACTATCTTGTCTCACCACGTGCAGCTGGCAACTACCTGAGTAAGCAGAGCTCTCCTGGCACAAAGCACAGCAGTATCTACGTGAGGGGAGATTTTGACTTTGGGACCTGGTTTCTTTGTCAGATATGTGTAAACTGATCTAACTGAAACCAGTGGGAACCCAATACTCCAAGGGCAACCAGCAGCCTAGAGATGTGTCTCTAGGGATGGTTGTTTCAAACATGCTTGCTTTTCAGAGCTGTAAGGCCAGAATTCTAATTTATAATATTACATCTGTAGCATACATTCTTATAATGTCCAGATGTGATTTTATTAAGCAAAAGAAAGTGCCAGGGTGGTTTTGGCTTCCTCCTGCTCTTAACACTGGCCATTTGTGCACAAACTGATTAATCCCATGATGTGATGGACAACCTTCCCAGCCACACAGCAGGTCTAGCTGCTGCTACTAAACCCTCAGCAATATACAGATATCGCTGATCAATCATGATCTGAGGTTATAGATGAATGTAGCAGGACTTTTGTCTAGCAATACTTCCTATATTGTTTCAGCTGTAAAACTCTTTGTAAATGTTGAGTGATGAACAGCCATTTTACAGCAATACCCAATTCAACTTACATTTCATTCTGTTGTAAGATTTCTACCAACTAGACAAGGAATTGGGAAAGATCTTTTGTAAAATCATGTCTTAGAGAAACTAACAGTTTGCTGGATATAGTCCAAGAAAAACTATCATTTCCAGGCATGTTGACAAATCACTCTTTCAACTCTGTGCCCTCTGAGCTTACCATTTTGGACTCCTTCTTCACTTTCTTCATAAAGTGTGTTTCTAATAAAAACTATTATTACAGTTTGGCAGAGAAAAGGGGTTGATGGAGGCATGTAAGGTTCAAGGAAAATCTTTTTGTTAACCATTAATTCCTATTTTTGCCTAACACTGAAAGAATGAGAATAATTAAACTTTCATTTTTATTTTAGACTTCTAATGAAATTTTTTTTTGTGCACTCTAACTTGGACAGAAAAATGTAACAATTGTTTTGCAAAGAACAATGCAAAAAAAAGAAAACCTCGTTCCAAGTCTTCTCAAGTAACAGCTCAGATGCCCCATGTTCAAGGACTTTGTTCAACACAATGTATCTCATCACTGGCAAAAAATTACTCAGTAGGAGATAAATTCTGATCTAATTAAAAGAGCTGGCGAAGGGAAAAAAAACACACTCCTTATTCAACTGCAAAGCTATCCTGACAGGCTTCAGATTAGGGCTCTTAACAGGGTTCATCCCAGCTGTTATCTCTTTCATGACTCATCCAAAGAATATGAGCAGACAACAGCTGGAGCCTGGACTCTGCCTTTTTTCTACAGTGTACTGGATGCCAAAAATGGAAGCAGATAGTGGTCCTGAGGTTCTTGAGTGCTACTTTCTGGGTTGGCAATATTCCTGGTTACTGTAGCAGCACAAATTTCTATCATGCATGAGTTATGTGGTCTGTCAATCCACTTAACATGTGCAGGTTTGTTCTAGTTGTGTTATAGTCCAGTTCAGGCTGTGCTCCCATTAAGGCAAATGGGAGCTTTATGAATCTACATGATGGAGGGTGTAATGACTCTGATTCAGCAAAGTCCCTCAGTGTATATTTAGATGGTTTGGTGTTAGGTTCACCCTCATTCAGAAAAGTGTAATTCATAAGGTGAATTCTGAACACACTTGAGTGCTGTCCTGTATGAGGGCTGATATTACTAAGACAACTTCTAACCTTTGCTACTTGAAAGCACTGTGGCATTCTAAAATACAATGGCAGATCTATAGCATGCTGAGGTGCTAGTTAGGCACTCATTTCATGGCATTTTAGGTTTGAGAAATCCTGATATTTTGACTGCATTCAAATCAGAAGAGCTTCATTAGATCTTGATTTAATGGGCTTCTGTGGAATATGAAACTTACCCTAGAAAGTGAAGGCCAGAGAGTAAAAGATGGCAGAATGTCAGACAGGTTATGTAAGTCATGCAATTCAAAGCACACATTAATTTACTATCCTGAAGAGATTGTTTACACATTCTGTTTATATAGCAAGACAGTAATGATGTTATCTCACTTTTGCTTTGTTTTGAACATCCAAGGTTAATGTATTAAAACACAAAAAAAGAGAAGGTGACTAAGTCAGGACTTTTCCTGCACATTCCATCAAATGAATTATTTGGAATAAAGATTTATGTTCCCTTTTTATTTTGGATCAGCATGCTTAGTGTTCATTCCAAACAGCAGAGTAAATTGGTGGAGACTTCTTACAAGCAGTGACAATATGAATGTCATTTGAAAACTGCTCAGTTTATCAGAGGACAAGGTGAAAATGAGATGTGTTCAGAAGATTTTGGTGAGATCATTGTGGCACAGCTGGTGCTAGGAACTGTCTCTGGTAATTTTCTATGCTCACACCTAGTATGGTAGTGCATTACTAAAAAGCACAATAGCTTCATGATTGTAGGCAGGTTTCTGATGTGGTCTGAACAAAATGCTTACTGTTTTAGTAGATTTAATAATTACTGAGTTGCACAAAAGAAGGCAGTTCATGACAGTGGCTTATTTTCTTTCTGGAGCTGCTATATGCTGATCCTCTATAACTGATCACAATGATCCTCTATAACACTTCATAGCTTCACAGCTTCAAAAGTCAAGTGATGAGGTGCACTATGAGCTATAGAATAACTTCTTTAGTGGTTCAAAATGTGAGTGAGAAATTCAAAGTGGCTGTCTTACTGCAGATCATCTTCTAGGCAAACACCTAGGCAAGAGTCCCAGATGGAACCTTTCTTTCCAATGTAGATCTAGGTGTGGTGTCCCAATTGTTTCAGAGCAGCCTCTCTTACCAAAAAACCTTAAGAGATGCTAGGAAGTGGACAGTAGTATACACATCACACAGAGAAAAGTAGGAGATCGCAGCAAGGGCTCACTCCTTCAGTATAAACCCTGTTCAGGTTGCTGTGGGGAGCAGATTATTTGATCAGACATATATCAGAAGAAACAGGGACTCAATGCATCAACACAGTTCTCTGTTCCTGATGATGCACAGGTTAGAGTGTGCAAGGCAGTCTTTGCCCTAACACTTTTTATCTCACAATTCCTTATCTTCAAAACAAAAAGTTCTCAGCAAGATTTTTCTGAGTTTTCTATTCCACCCTATTCTTGCAGAAAGAATGGCATTATGCAGCCCTTCTCTTCCCCTCACATATTCAAAATTTTCATATATAAGTGCTTGAATTTGTAGCAAGTCCATGAATACTTGCAAGGATAAGCAAGAGGTAAGAAGACCCTGTATTATTTTACAAACACTCTCATTTCCCATTTCATTCATGCCCCTATTGAATTGTCCTATCTACTCTCTCACAGTCTCAGCCCACCAAAATAACCATATTCCTCATAAACTCCTTTATCCCTATGAGCACTGCTAAAACTTTTCAGCCCTGCCAGTCCCCAGAAATGTGTCTCTGATCTCCTC
>NW_008680858.1:103693-108939 GCF_000695815.1 Acanthisitta chloris
TTTCTATCCCCAAAGACTGGTAAATGTCTTCCTCCTCTGGCTATTAGCATAAAGCAACCCAGAATGATAAGTTGCTGACCCCAACTGTTGTCAGTCCCTAGCCCTCTTTGCTTCTATCCTCCAAAAGCAGATAGCTCCAAGCCTTTCTTCTCTGTTGTAGGGAGAACCATTTCTTTGTTGTTCTTTAATCTTGAATCTCATGGAAATCCCATGTCAAGATCATTCTTCCCTACATCTAGATCTTACTCAGCAGGGTACAATCCTAGAGAGATACTACCTACAGAAAACTTTCCCTTAACAGTTTAAATGACTTCCTCCTCCTAATCAGAGAGAGGTCCTTTCTCAAAGGAATCTGCTGACAGGCCACCAATGCTCCAAACCACTTTGGAAAGTGTCTACGGTTGAAATCTCCTATCTGCCTATAAAAAAAAGCCCTGTCCACCCTATGAAGAACATAAATATTTTAATGCTTGCTTGGCAATTATAAAATTACTTCATACACACAGTCTTTGACCATGCAGTTCAAAACTGTTCCTAGAACAACTAGTTTTCCATCCTGCCTTAGATTCCTCACGTGTGACATCTTTTAGTGGACCAGAGGTAATGGGTCTATAAAGATCATCCCTCTGAGTTACCAAATGTAATTACATATGACTTATGTTTCCTAGACCTCTATGAGAGGCTCTTTAGCATGACAGTACTGCATCAAAAAATGGACAAAAACTTTTACACGTATAAAATCTGTGTTAGTGATAGAGGAGTACTTACTTTAATTAGGCATTTCAGTACAATATCTTATACTCAAGAAAAGTGCTGCTGAGTGAGCATGTGTCTGCAGATGCATCTACAAGTCTTCACTGGCAGGGAATTATCTTCTGTGGAGCCAGGGTATTACAGTTCTGGGGAAAACTTTCTTGATGATCATCCTTTCTTGCAGTTTCCACAGAAACCACATTAATGTAGAAAGAGACTGAATGTGGGATAAAGGAGACCTTCTCAGTTCAACTACAGACTTTATGTACAATGTTAGTCAAGTAACTTTAAAGACCCTGTGTTTCATATCCTTGTATTTAACATGGGCATAAGTAATTTCATACACACTCTTAATTAATGTTTGGTGAGTAGCAGGAGCTTTAGGATTTCTCCATAGATTTTTGATCTCTTCTACTGAAGGAAGTTGGATAAAGGAGACCTTCTCAGTTCAACTACAGACTTTATGTACAATGTTAGTCAAGTAACTTTAAAGACCCTGTGTTTCATATCCTTGTATTTAACATGGGCATAAGTAATTTCATACACACTCTTAATTAATGTTTGGTGAGTAGCAGGAGCTTTAGGATTTCTCCATAGATTTTTGATCTCTTCTACTGAAGGAAGTTCCTTCAACCATTTAATCAAGCTAGCAAAAGGTACCTTGAGTGTAATAGACTTTCTTACAGTTCTAGGCAAAAGGTGGTAGTTAAGAACAAATCTGAGAAAAGTAGTTCATAACAACTTTTAACTATATAGAGTTTGTTCAATTTTCACTACCCTACCCAAAGCTGAAAACACATTAAATATTTAATCCAAGATGAATGACTGTCACAAATCCTCTAACTTCTCTTGAATGAAAATATGTGCCAAGTAGTTTTAAACTACATCATTAAATTTTTTTGGTATGTGTTATAAGCCAATATCTTAATGATTTGATCAAAGAAAAACAGTTGTGACCTAACAGCCTCAACAGTCACTTCAGTGCTACAGATTCTAGCTCGGCTGGGGCTGAGCTACTCATTCAGCAGAAAGTTTGCCTGAGTATTGAGATTTAAAAGGACAAAATCAATGACAGTCCCTTATCTTCTCCTATATGAGATTCTGATGAAGTTTGTTTTCCATTTTAGAATACCAGGGCATACTAACTTAGAGTCTGAATAAACTAAGGAGTAAAATGTACAAAGAGTTGATTTTGCACAAAAAAGAGAGGGAATATTCTAAAGGCTGTTTTGTGTGCATTTCCATAGATAAAACGCAACTGGTACATCTGGCTTTAGAATTAAATTAACAGGCATTTCTTCGTAGAACCCAAGGCAGTATATCACCTCGAACACTTAAAAGGTGTTTCTTAGAGTACTGCTCTCCCTTGGTTTTGCTTCAGTCAAACTTAATTGAAGGGATCCAGGTGACAAAACAGTATAAAGAGATGGAATCTGCAAAGTAAGGTGAAAGAAGAAGGTGCCTGTGAAAAAAAAGAGGATCTGCAAGCTGCCCTTGAGGCTGAATTTTTCTGTTTCCCAAAGAATGCCCTGGTAGTAGTAATTTAGTCTTTGTCATATATTCCAAGATTTGTCAATTGATATTCCTTGGTATTGACTGGAAAATAAATCCATAAGGTAAAAGAGGAATCCAGCTTCCAAGATTACTCAAATTTCTGTTTATTTGTCCAAAACTGCTACCTTATACCTGCATATTAATAGCACCAATGTTTAGGAACTGAGTATCTCCCCTTTGGAACTGCACTGACTGATTTCTCATCCTCTAAGCAGCCATAGGATGGTGTACAGTTTCAACTGTATTCACAATTTCCTAGGCTGAATTGGATTCAGTGGCCTGACTTGTGATCTAATGCTATAGGCCCAGTTCTTATTCGTAATAAAGAACTTTACAGTATTGTTTTAGAGACATATGGAATTAGGAAATAAATAAACTCAACAACTTTAATAGGATGTGTTCAGCTATGAATACATGCTCAGAAGTGTTATATAAAACTGGTAATTTCCAATGGAGAGGCAATAACCTTCTTAGGGTCTTTCGGTCATCAGAGACACATAAAAGGTACTTAGTATAAATGAATCTTCAGGCTCTGATTTCTACTTCTTCATTGCCAGTACTATGTCATCCAATTACCCTTCATCCTGCTGTGTGACTAGAATTTTTCTGCCATGAACCATTTTTAAAGTCTCCAATGACAAAAAAAAAAGAGAGAGAGAAAAAAGTTTTCCTTCAAAGAAGTCAAGAAGCATAAGATTGATGACTTTTGTTCATGAACACAACAGTTTAAATTAAAAAATCCAAATCCCTCATGACTTTCATTAATTGTACTTTGGAGATGGGATTTCAGTATGTAACTTTCTGCAGTTATAATGAAAACTTGCCTGCACATTGAGTGATTTTTTCCCCCTTGTATTCCATCATAATCTTTCTGTTATGGGAATCATCATAAATACAGAAAACATTTCAAAACTAGCCAGTTGTGAGAGCAAGCAGTTAAATAATTCTGGAAAATAGTGCTTAATGTTGCAAAGATGTAAGCATGTGCTGAAATGTATGCATGAATAGCCCCATGTGTAAAGTTAATTGCCTAGATCAACACACATGATGATGTAGCACCATAGTACAAATAAACTAAAGTGATTACATAGACAAAGCCTGTATCTTTTCATTTTAAAAAGATAATGATTAGAATATTACATTTCCTTCCTGTCTTTATTTGAAAGGGTGCAAAACAGATAACTCATGCAGCTCCTCCTGAGCAGTGTTATTAACTTTGGCTGAGGTCTTGCTTAGCTCTTCACCTTTCTGCAGCCTGCAGATTAGAAATCCGGCACCTCAAGCACTTCCTCTCCTGCCATTGGACTCCAGTTTTATATCCCTGTTTTAATAACTATTGCATGAAGTGATCTCCATCTGGGACACACTTTTCACAAGGTCTCTTTCCCCCCATCTTTCTGACAGCTATTATGACTGAAGTGGAAATGTTACATAAAACAAGCTGTTTATGGAAATCTTATTTCTGTCACATGAGCTCTATTCTGATGTGACAGGCACTCTATCTGGCTGCAAGTATTAAATATATTAATTATATCTGCCATTATGCAATTCCCCTCTTATCACCACTGGTTTTTATAGACCTGGTAAAATATACTCTGAGCAGTAAAATCATTGCACCTTAGCACACTAACATTTATAACAATCTGACATAATAAGGATACTGTCATTGCAGAAACACCTTCCTACACCCATGTGGGTACTTGAAAATCTGTGCTTTCTCCATCCTCCTACATAAATATAGTAGCTTAGGAATTTTTATGCTGTGCCTTGATTTTTAATGATAAGAGATGTCAGGTACCATTTAAAACATAAGAGATAAAAAGGGGACAATTCAGCTTTAACTATAACACAGCTTTCCTTTAGATGTACTCACCTGTTCTGCTTCAGTGAAAATGGAAAAGTGTGAGAGAATATGAAACAGCTGAAGTTTTAAACGAGAAAGCATTAAGATCCTACCTTAGAACCTCTTCCTCTCGCTCTTGGATACCTAAAAAGCATAAACAGCTTAAGGTGACAGACTTTGATGCCAGACTAACTCCACTCACAGCAATTAAGTATGAAGGATTTCTACAAATGAGAGCTAAACTCTGGCCTGTAATGGTGGATCTAATCTTCTCAAGCATATATAATACCTATTCTCAAAACCCAAGACAGGCTGTGGAATCCAAAGTAATGAGTTCAATCAGGACCTTGCTAACCTTATGCTCTTGCTTCCAAATTGCACCATCAAAATAATGGACAAGTCTAGACTGCCCTTCTGGATTCTGACACCTGAGCGTAGGCTTTTTATACCGGTTAAGAATCAGTTTTTTGACACAATGAAAAATTCCAGATATATGTTTTACTTAAAATAGAAAAAAAATGCACGTATATAGAGAAAATTAGCCAAACCCTTCAGGATCCCAATGTTTTTGAATCCTGATCTTGATTTGGAGGACATAATTTTCTATGTAGCTCTTTTACCCTCTTGTTAAGGTAAATGTCCAAAGGTTGGTGATGCATATTTAGGACAGCTGAGGTGCTAGATTGAATGTCTGTGTGTTACCATGCTGTGCCACACATCTGAATTGTAAAACTGTAGTCAGAGTAGCAAAGCATTCTCTGCACCTGAGGCACACTGATAAAGATTGGTACCAAGTGATCCTGTATGGCTCAAGTAGCAGCCCTGGATCTCACGTTCTGTTTTGCTTTGTTGCTCATTTGCTTTGGGACTGACACAGTTCTGGCCGTTGTAAGAGTAACAGGAACGGCTACAGCAATTCCCTGTTTTGGCAATAGCATTTTGGAGAAGACCGCGGTATTGCAGCGGTGAGACACGACAGACTCCAGCCCTTTTTACTAGTAGAAGAGGAAGATGGGCTTCTTCCCGAATTTCGGCAGCAGCACCCGGGAGGAGGGCGGCCTGGCACACAGCCCACCGGGGGCTCACCCTCCACGCC
>NW_008680859.1:0-339 GCF_000695815.1 Acanthisitta chloris
TTGCGGGTGGAACCGCTGCTGTGCTGCTCGAGGGAATCTGTGCTGTCTGTTCCTTGGTCATTGCAGACATCAGGGAAGGGGTTTGCAGGTGAAACCATCCGAGTGAATTCCTGGTTATCATCCCTGTGTCCTTGTAGACACCAGGGATGGGGTTTGCAGGTGAAACCGTTGCTGTGCTGCCCGAATGAATTCCTGGTACCCATCTCTGGGTCACAAAAGAAAGGGGTTTGCGGGTGGAACCGCTGCTGTGCTGCTCGAGGGAATCTGTGCTGTCTGTTCCTTGGTCATTGCAGACATCAGGGAAGGGGTTTGCAGGTGAAACCATTGCTGTGCTGTCTG
>NW_008680859.1:407-4330 GCF_000695815.1 Acanthisitta chloris
GGATGAATTCCTGGTACCCATCCCTGGGTCACAGAGAAAAGGGGTTTGCAGCTGGAACCACTGGTCTCCTGTCCAAGTGAATTTGTGGTACCCATCCCTGGGTCACTACAGACACTGAGTGCTGGGAGGGGTTTTGCAGGTGAAACCATTGCTGTGCTGTCTGAGGGAATCCATGGTACCTGTTCCTTGGTCACTGCAGACACTAGGGAAGGGGTTTGCAGGTGAAACCACTGCTGTGCTGTTTGAATGAATTCCTGGTACCTGTTCCTTGGTCACTGCAGACACCAGGGAAGGGGTTTGCAGGTGAAACCATTGCTGTGCCGTCAGGATGAATTCCTGGTACCCATCCCTGGGTCACAGAGAAAAGGAGTTTGCTGGTCAAACCATTGCTCTCCTGTCTGAATGAATTTGTGGTACCCATCCTTGGGTCACAGAGAAAAGAGGTTTGTGGGTGGAACCACTGCTGTGCTGCCTGAGGGAATTGCTGGTACCCATCCCTGGGTCACTGCGGACACCAAGCACTGGGGAGGGGGTTTGCAGTTGAAACCATTGCTGTGCTGCCTGAGGGAGAGCACTGGGGAGGGGGTTTGCAGGTGAAACCATTGCTGTGCTGCCTGAGGGAATCCATGGTACCTGTTCCTTGGTCACTGCAGACACTAGGGAAGGGGTTTGCAGGTGAAACCACTGCTGTGCTGTTTGAATGAATTCCTGGTACCTGTTCCTTGGTCACTGCAGACACCAGGGAAGGGGTTTGCAGGCTAAACCATTGCTGTGCTGAGTGAATTTGTGGTATCCATCCCTTGGTCACTGCAGACACCAGGGAAGGGGTTTGCAGCTGAAACCATTGCTGTGCTGCCCAGATGAATTCCTGGTGTCCACCCCTCTGTCCCTGCAGTCACAGGGGAAGGGGTTTGCAGGTTCGAGCAAGTTCTTGGTGCCTATAAATTGCATCAGGTTCGTTGGCGAAATCTCTTCGGAAGTGCTGCATTTGGCCTTTAGAGAAATTAAGTTGCTAACAGCCAAATGAAACCCTAATTAAGGCAAATGGCAGGTGCTGTTTCTCCTATTTAAATTAGCATTACATAAAGACCCAGGGAACTGCCATCTTCCCCCGAACATGTGCTCACAGGGTTGCAAATTAGGGGCCTGTATGTTGCCAGTATATTTAGCTATAGCAAGTACATACTGCTGCCGAGTTTACTTGGTGTTTGTGTGTGGGAAGGAGTGATTAAAAACAGGTTTCGGCTTCTCTGCGTTGGAAAGTGAGAGGTATTGTAATTTCAGTTCTTGGAGATGGTTTTTCTGGGTGGAAAAATGGTTTCTAGTGCTTCTGAGATTAAATTAGTGAGGTGTTGCCTTAATTAATTATCAGGGTCTTACAGGAGCTCTGGTCCTGCCTGTGGTTTTGCCAGGCTCTAACCGAGTGACCTTAAAAAGAGACTCTGATTGTTTCCTGAAACCTCTGAAGTGTAGTCAGTGAAAATAGTGATATTTACAGGACTTGCATTTAATCTTAGGCTCTGTCATGGGTAAAGATGGGAATTGAGGCAGCTTTTAGTGCTGTTCTTGTGAATTAGTCCTTACATTCTTACCTGCCTTTGCTTCGCCCTCCAAACACGCTGATAATCTCCCAGGATTTGTTGGGAGGAGAAAAAGCAAATGAAGTTCTAAACTGCTCCAAAACCAGTTCCTGGGGTGAACTGTGCATTATGTCAAGTGTTCTGTTTTGCTGTCCCTCCATTTGTGCTTTCTAGGGCCATTTTAGGTTTGTCATGCTTTGAGTGTTCGTGTGTGAGAGCTGGTCCAGGTTTCAGGCAGCAGACCTGCATGAGCTGGGGGGGGAGGCACTGCAAACCTCAGTGCAGAAATAAACTGAGTATTGCTAATGTTAGAGGAGGAAAATGGCATTAATCTCCCCCTCCCCTTGACTCATTTCCTGCGTTAGGTCTCTCATCAAGCTTGAAGTAATTGCCGTTGTGCCAGGCTGGGAATAGTTACCAGCATTGCAGGTTGGTGTCTTTTTTGTAGCTGCAGAAAGTTTTTGTCTGCTCTTCTCCTTGGGGGTGACAAGAAGCTGAAGAAAGACGATTAAAAGATAATTTTGGTCTTGCTCCCAGAACCTGAATATTTTTAGGGCATAGTCAAATGGTTAACCTGGCCTCAGGGGCTTCTCAGCAAGGCTGCCAGAAACACCTTTCTTACGTGGAGGCAACTGGCAGCAGGAGCTTCCAGCTCAGCATGTTGAAACAGGAACTGCTCCCAAGCTACCAGAGGAGGCTGGCAGGAAGGGGCACAAATGTTTGGGCTTACGGAGCCTCTTGTGTGTGTATTTACAGCTTGTACATTGGCCGTTCCCCGTTGTTTTCTCATTAATTTCTCCAACCCCCTGGCTGTGGCCAGAGAGGAGAGGAAAGGCAGCCTGGATTCAACCAGCAAGGAGCTGGCAGAGGCTGCTTGGCCATCCGCTGCTCCTGGGCTCCTTCTCCTCTCTCCCTTAACAAGGTGTGAGTCAGCCCTCGTGGATCTCTGCCTTCCTCACCGTGGGACCTGGGGAGATGCCAGAGCTCCCCTGAGCAGAGCCTATGTAATGCTGCCTTGGCCGTGGTCAGGTTCAGAGCTAGTGTGGAGCAAAGGGTGTGAGGAGCATCTCTGGAAGCAGTGAAGGAAATCTTTGCAGAGAGGGCAGATCTGCTAACAAAGAGGTAGTGGTGAGTATAAATACTTGACAAAAGGGTGGGTGGATCTGTGGTACCTTAAATAGTAGAAGCTTTTGGACAACACAGGTATCAGAGGAAGCTCTAGAGTGGAGTGTGGGGAGATGTGACCTTGTTCTCTGCACTCATGTGGTGCTTTTCCTAGCAAGTGTGCCACAGTGTGGAGTTTTGCATGACCTATACGTGTTGCACTTGAACCTTGCTTTGAATCTGAGTTAGATGCAGTTGGATCAGGTGATTTCTCTGTGTGTGGTTTTGTGAGCTTGGTAGAAACACGGTGGTGGTTTGATTGGCTTAGGTTCAGTGTTGCACAAACACTTTTGGCTCGCAGACCTGAGCTCATTTTGGAAGTAGTGGTTGTGTGGTTTTATGAAACCATGTTGGAGCTCCTTGCCTTGCTGGAGCTCTGTATGGCTCCAGTTTTGGGGACTGTGCTATGGCATGTTTGAGAACTTGAAAACCTGCTGGGGTTGGTGGAAAGTTGCACAGTAGTAGGTAACTTCTTAGAGATACTTTCCCCTGTGGCATCCTTGTGTTAGAGGGAATGATGACCATAGTTCTCCTACCCAAAAAAGCAATGAGCAGAGATGAGAAATGTTGCTTTGGAAATGCCCTGATGTGTGAAAGCTGTTGTTCTTATTTCCTTCCTCTTACTTGCCACTAAGTTTGGGCTATTAGAAAGATAATAGGATATTCAGGAAGGATATGTCAAATTCTAATGAGGATTGCTATTCCTCAGAGGAAACCAGTGGCTCCCTTCCCACACCCCCCAGTATTTTGGATATATAAGTGTTCCAGAGAAAAGAGAGTACTTCACCTGGAGCTCACAGCAATCTGCTGTAAAGCAGAGCCTGTTGCAAGAAGTGACCAGAGGAATGTTCTGCAGGTGTTGAGGTTTGTAAGTTAATTCTGAATATAGTTCTTTTGTATGCAGATGTAAGGAACTGGGACCTCTTAGTGAAAAATCACAGTCTAATCAGAGCTGGAAGGGACCCTTGAGGATCATCTAGTCCAACTCCTGGCCCTGCATAGGACATCCCTGACAATCACACCCTGTGCCTGAGAGCATTGTCCAAAAGCCTCTTGAGCTCTGTTGGACTTGCAGTGTTCTAAGAATCATAGAATAGAATCATAGAATTTAAGGGTTGGAATGGACCTTACAGATCATCCAGCCCCAACCCCCTGCCCTGGGCAGGGACACCTCCCACC
>NW_008680859.1:4741-8803 GCF_000695815.1 Acanthisitta chloris
CAGGATTCCATTGGCTTTCTGGGCTGAGCTCACACTGCAGCTCATGGGGAGCTTCTCACCCACTGTCACTCCCAAGTCTTTCTCCTCACTGCTGGTTTCAATTATTTTGCCACCCAAGACCCCAACCAGGGACTGTTTTGCAGCTCCATGTTGTTTGTCCCTTCTGAAAACTGTTCGTGTTGGCTTAGAAGAATTGTAGTGTTGAGTAGTTTATTCTGCTTTGAAGCTTCACTGCTGATGGTGAATGTCTCCATAGATGGAAGGGACTGGAGAATAGCTGCCTACATTGTCAGGTCACAATTGACTGTGCACCTTCCGCAGGCATAGGATATTCGCTATGTACTGTTCCTGCCATTTTTGCATAGGCTGTTTTTCCCCCAGTTTCCTCTTTGGGTGGGAAGACATTTAGCTGTACTTCTCTCTGAGAAGCATGACCTGCTTTTCAAAGCAGAGTCCTTGATACCTGTTGTGCCTGGTGGACTCTGTTCTGGGAGAACATGGGTGGATATGTGGTTAAGCTGGAGCTAACTGCAGTATAGAGTATCTTCCCCACAAGTCTGGCAGAGGAGGCACAACTGAAAAAGTGATGGTCACAGAGCATTTGTTTCTATCTGAGCCCTAACAAGCTTTGCCATCATGATTATCATGTATCTGTGTCACGTTACTCCAGTTTTATTCCCTTTCAAATGAGTTTCAGCTTCCTGAATGTAGTGCAGACTTGTCTTATTCTTTGGCCAGAGCTGTTTGACAGCTTGCAGGGCCAAAAAGAGGCCCTGGAGAAATCACTGTGTAGTCCAACAGCAGTGAAATTTGTTTGGGGACCAGTTAAATGTAGAATAATAAACAAAAATAAGTTAATGGAAAAGCATATTAACGTCTGTCGTTTAAAGGGCAGAATGCTTGATGTGTCCTGGGAACAATACCAAGCTCTACATGGTCAAATTCCATAAGCAGTGTCTTGCAGCAGGTTTTTTTTTGGTGGCTTTCATCAAGTAAAAGATTAATGCTTGCTTATCTGCAAGCATCTCATGGTAAGAGGTTCTTGAGCTCAAAAATATTGTGTATTTCTGACTTCTATCCTGATGGACAAGGTGGCAGCTGGCTAATGGATAATGACTGACAAGCTGTGGGTCTTCTCTAGAGAGAACCTCTAGAGAACCTCTTCTCTACCTGCTGAGACACCTGCTGCCTCTGGGATTCAGGATGGTCATTTTATTCCTGAGGCAGTGATGCTGAGGCCAGGATTTGATTTCCACAGTAAACTAACCAAAGAAGAATTGAAGCAATTCTGGCAGTCTAAGGAGATCCTGTGTGTGTCTGTTCTGAAACCTCTTGTGTGAGAGGGTTTTGCCCTTAAGGTTCAGAACACTGCATGCAAATTTGAGTAATATAATTCATGGCTCTCAAGATTTAATCAAGATATACAAATGCCTATAAATGTCTATAATGGAGCTCTAGCCTTGGGCTAGAAGGGTTGGGAAGGGGTGGCAGTGTCATTCTGGTAGACCAGCAGATCTTTTGGGTGCAAGTGTGTATGTCTGTCTTCTTCCCTCACGCCTACTCCTACCATACCAGGCTAGCTGGCAGGTGGTGCTGCTCTTCCCTGGGCCTTGCATACTTCCTTAGATCATTATGGCTGCAATCCTGCTACCATGGTGATCTTGGAAAAGTGTTCTACCAGTTGGTTTTTGAAGACCTGAGGTTTAGGCTGGAGATTAGCAAATGGTGTGACAAGACCCAAGGAAATGATCTGAAGTTGTGTCAGGGGAGGTGTGTGGAGATTAGCAAATGGTTCTTCCCCTGGAGGTGTTTGGGCACTGAACAGCTCCCAGGGCAGTGGGCACAGCCCCAAGGCTGACAGAGCTCCAGAGGTGTTTGGCCAATGCTCTCAGGCACAGGGTGTGATGGTCAGGGATGTCCTGTGCAGGGCAGGAGTTGGGCTGGATGATCCTCAAGGATCATCCAACTCTGATGATTCTGTGATCCTGTCCTGTAAGTAAGGTGTAGAGCTATGCTGCTGGTGTGGATGGACTTGGCTGACATTTGCTAGTGAACTAGGAATAAATAGGTTTCTAGTAGTGAAGAGCTTTATGCTCTGATGATGATATGGAAATTAAGACATCCACCTATTCCTTTCAGCCCTTGTTCAGACTATCATCTCTGTTTTGTCCAGCACAATATCCTTTAGATTTGCTTTTGGCTTGATTCCAGCAGAATGTCCTTCTAACCCAGGAGCAGTGCTGCCAAATGCCATGGCCAAACACCTTCATGACTCTGTACAGAAAGGTTTCCCAGAACACGGATGTTTTCAAGTGACCATTCTTGGCTTACTGCCCACACACTGGAAAGTTTTATTTGGAAGCTGAGATCTTACTGGTGTATTCCTCAAAAGGGGAAAAGTTGTACCAAGAAGTTGCCTCTTTTAATAAAGATGTATTCCTTTCACCCCCAGCCCTGCCCCAATTTCTACCTAGTCACAAACCTGCTGTGAATATATACTGTATATAATGTATACTAGATAATGCTTGCAGTGAAGTGCAGTGTGTCAGATAGGACGAGTATGAAAATCAATGTTTCCTGAAGTTTGGCTTTAGGTCTTTTCCTTTTGGTCTGTTTTGCTCCTCATGGGTAACAGAGAAGTCCAGCCTGACTTGGATGATTGGAAGGCTTTGTTATTGTGGCTTGGTTGGAACAGGAAGATGTTTTTAGTTGACTATTAACATTACTTTCATAAGAATGGCTGCTTGTGATATGAAGGATTCTTATCAAACACAAAGCTGCAGGTCTAGGACTGAGACCATGTTTCATGTGTTTACCAATCCTTTGTATTCCTATTGGAAGAAGAGCCTTGAATACTGCTTCAGGGGTGTCTTGAGATAGAATGGTGGAAAAATAGTCTTTTTTTCCTGAGGTCAGGCCAGTTCCTCATCTTGTACACCATTCATACACAGTGTCATGGCAGCTGAGGAGGTGACACAGAGAGGCAGGAACATATGACATGGGACAGGGAGGAATGGTTACAGATTTGTTCAGTTAAGTATACTCTGAAACACAAGTGTGCATGGTAACTCTTCAGATCAGAGTCAGTGAGGGTGGAAGGGACCAGAGTGTGTCATCTGGTCCCACCTCCCTACTCCAGCAGGGCCATCCCAGAGCACATGGCTCAGGGTTGTGTCCAGAGGGTTCTGGAATATCTCCAGTGAGGGAGAATCCACAACCTCTCTGGGCAATCTGTTCAGTGCTCAGGGACTGCACAGGAAAGAAGATCTTCCTTGTGTTCAGGTGGAACTTCCTGGGCATCAGTTTTTGCTGTTCCCTCTTACTTGATTGATTTCCCCACTGAGCAAAGTCTGATCATCCTCTTGGCGCCTCCTGTTCATGGACTTGAATCTATTCATGAGGTCCCTCTCAGTGTCTCTTCTGGAGACTGAACAGCCCCAACTCCCTCAGCCTTTCCTCATCCCTGAGGTGCTCCAGTTCCCTCAGCATCTTCCTTGCTCTCCCCTGGACCTGCTCCAGGAGCTCCATGTCCCTCTGGTGCTGAGGAGCCCAGAACTGGACACAACACTCCAGGTGTGGCCTCATGAGGGCTGAGCAGGGAGGCAGAATCGCCTCTCAATATCCTTTTATCATTGCTAATATTTTCTCTTCCTTTTCTGTCCTATTAAATTGCCTTTATCTCTGCTCATGAGTTTAATATGTTTTTCCCCCAATTCTCTCCCCTGTCCATCTGGGGGGGGAGTGAGTGAGTGGCTGTGTGGTGTTTGGCTGCTGGGTTAAACCACAGCCCCAGCGTAGATCTGTTCAGAGTAGTTTTGTGAATGAGTTTGCTCTGTGGTTTGGGAGAGGCTTCTGTGTAACTGCTTTGTTTGTGGTGTTCCGTTTGGATTGTGAGAATGAAATTGAACCTTCGTCAGTTAACGTGTGTTGCACTATTAATTGAGTATGCACAGAAGATTGCAGAGTTGTACTGGTGCTCAAATATAGCCAACTGTTTTCACGAGAGGGTTTCAGTGCTGTTGTGATAGCAGGGGAGTTAATTGTGTGAGGGAAAGGAAAGAG
>NW_008680859.1:8815-20575 GCF_000695815.1 Acanthisitta chloris
GGGTGGAGAGGACTGGAGGGTGTTGAGCAGAGTCCCTGAGGCATAAAAAGGGAGAAGAGGCTTCTTGCTGGCTTACACTGCTCTCCTGAGTTGTCAGGGGAGTTCTTGTTCTCTGATTTCTTTAGCCCTTTCCTGCCCTCCAGCTCTTTGTTGTGAAGTGCAGTGGTTCCTCATCTGCTGGTTTGCTGAAGGGTGAGAGCTGTGGGAAGGGAGGACTTCTGGTTAGCTCTGAGCAAGGAGCAAGCTATGCAGGGGTGGTGGGGATGCCAGGTGTGAAGACAACTCATAGGAGGAGAGCAGGGGAGCTGCTCTGTCCTTCTCAGCAAGAGAGCAACAGCAGGAACAGTAGAGAGAGGAATGGAGATGGTATCAGGATGGTGTTGCACCTGCTGGGAGGTGAGTGCTGGGCAGTGAATCATAGAATCAGCTGGGTTGGAAGAGAGCTCAGAGATCATCAACTCCAACCCTACAAGTTGAAGTATGTGTCACAAGTCAGGTCTTGTACAGGTCAGGGCCAGCCTGTCTGTCTTTTTTCTTTCACAGGGGATGGTTCTGGTCTTGTTAGTTGCTCTTGTGGGTTTTACTGGGCTGCATCCATGGGAATGTGGCAGCAGGTCAGAGGAGGTGATTCTCTCCCTCTACTCTCATGAGACCCACCTGGAGTACTGCACAGAACTCTGGTGCCCTCAACGTAAAAAGGATATGGAACTGTTGGAGCAAGTCCAGAGGAGGCCACCAAGTTGCTAAGAGGACTGGAGCATCTCCCCTGTGAGGACAGGCTGAGGGAGTTGGGGCTGTTCAGCCTGGAGAAGAGAAGACTGCGTGGAGAGCTCGGAGCAACCTTCCAGGAGCTGAAGGGGCTCCAGGGAAGCTGCAGAGGGACTCTGTGTTAGGAGCTGCAGGGACAGGACAAGGGGCAATGGGGACAAATGGAAGGAGGGAAATTTAGATTAGATCTTTGGCAGAAGTTTTCCCTGTGAGGGTGGTGAGACACTGGCACAGGTTTCCCAGGGAGGCTGTGGCTGCCCCAACCCTGGGAGTGTCCACAGCCAGGTTGGCTGAAGCCTTGAGCAATGTGGTGTGGTGGGAGGTGTCCCTGCCCAGGGCAGGGGGTTGGGGCTGGATCTTCTCTAAGGTCCATGATCTCTAAGCTCCATGATTCTTGGTAAGTTGTGCTTCACAGTTCTCAGACTCCCTCCTTGCACATACACATTTTCTTGAATGGTTTTGAAGACTTGTAACATACTGGAAATAGAAATGTAGATAACACTTGCACTTTAGAACTGTACTTGTGTGTACTGAACATGGTTACCTTGTTATTAGCTGTCAGCTGAATTTCCCAACCCTCTGTGTGACAGAGGTAGGGCAAAAGATTATCTTTATGCAGAATGAGTTATCAGTGGTGGTATATTGTGTGTAGAAAACTTCATAGAATCATAGAATTTCAGGAATTAAAATGGACCTTGCAGATCATCTAGTCCCCCTTGTGTGTGTGCGGAGCTAATGATGTAGCATTGTGGATTTTTGATACATGCTTTTGAACTAAGCAGGTCCTTAGAGCTGAAGCAGATCCTGCAGTATGGGAGATGCCAGTGCCCAGTCTCTGCAGGAACCTGGAAAACTTTCTCCTCTTGTGGCCACGACTACGTTGGATCATTTTGGCAAGGGAGGAATTGTAGCATAACAGTTGCTTTGAAGATGACCTCAGAGAAGGAACACACAGCAGAGTCCAGCCTTACCGAGCAGGCTGCTGCCTTTTGTTTGCTGTAATCTTGCCAGAGTGTTTGGATTTTGCTTTGAACTGAAGAGTTAACATAAATCACTTTGGTTTTCTATAAATGGTGCAGTTTCAAATCTGGTTCTTTTATGACTTGCTCTGATTTCGTAAGTGCTTCCAGCTTCACGGCTGTTCCTGACTTCTGCTTGCATGGAGATATCTTGGCACGTGTGGAAAAGGTGCTCTGCATTCTGCTGTGGAGAGGAGGTTTCACAGGCTTGATTCTGCCAGGTGGTGTTGATGAGAGGAGGAAAGTGCCTTGCTGTAATTGAAAGGAAGAGGAGTATTAGAATATGGTGATTTTCCCCCTTCCTTAAGGGAAGTTACTTACTGTGCTCAGCTGAATACACAAATAGCTCTAGCACTTGCATGTTTCAGCCTGAGCTCTCTATTCTACTGCTGTTAACTGTGTTTAGATGTTTCAGCAGCTGCTGGGCTAGTCCTGTCAGCATTACTGAGTGCTGGAGTCTGCCCGTGTGGGAAGCATCATGGCTTTTAACACTGCCAGCTTTGTCCTGGTCTTTCTTCGTCAGGAAGTACTGACAAGTTCTAGGTAATTGAGGTTTGTGGCGCTACAATTTGCTCCGACTCTTGTTACTGAGTTCTTGAGTCCCTCACCCACCTGTCTGATGAAGCCAGCAGGACTTGGTTGGGTGACCTGGGGGCAGGTGAGGAGAGAAGTTCAGCTGTGTTGGGAAGATGTTGGATGTGGCACTTAGTGCCATGGTCTAGTAACCACGGTAGGGTTGGACTCGATGATCTTGGAGGTCTTTTCCAACCTGGTTGTTGCTATGATTCTATGATGTGATGTTTCAGGAGGTGGCAGTCCTTCTCTGACCCTGCCCAGTGGTGAGCCTGGGGTCAAAGGGAGGCAGGGAGGGAGGAGCAGAAAGGGAGCAAAGTCTTTCTGTCAGTGCCATCTTGTGGGCCAAGTGCACATGTGAGAGCCCAAGCGCTGGTGGCTGGGGAAGGAGATGTGTCCCCTCTGGTGCAGAGCTGTCTGCTGCCTGAGCTCCTGGGCTGGCTCTGCCTTTGCTGGGCGGGTGGGAAGGGCCTGTCTGGGCAGCCCAGCTGGGCATCCCCCCGTTCCATGTCTGACTTTCTTACAGCTCTGGCAGTGAGTACTGCCTGAGTGTCATTTTGGTGTCATCTAGATGAGTTTACACTGCATTACGCAATTATTTCTAATGAAATATGAGCAGCAACACCTCCTGCTTTATTTTTAGAGGAGCTGCCAGACTTCCAGGTCACTGATTGTTGCTTCCCTGCCAATCTCTGGGTTAGATTTTCCTTGCAGTGTGACTGACCCCCCGAGCTGGATCAGCGTGGATCAGTTGAATGACTGTGGCACAAAGGACACGGTGGAGAAGGGAGAGACCAGGAGCTCCTCTTCTGATAGAACCAACCCAACCTAGAATAAGTAGACCTTTACTTACTTTGTAACTGGATCAGTCTGTTCTTCATATGTTTTGGGTTCATTCAGTCAGTACAAAGCAGAGAGACTGGGAGAGGGGGTGGAATTTCTCACACTCCCCCCACTTGTTCACTTAATGAATAAAAAGGAGGTAAGAAAAAGGCAGTTCCTGATTTGAAAATCTGGTAGGAGAAAGGGCCTAGAAGCACTTCATGTTCAGTCAGCAGGCACAAAGATCTCTTGCTATTGGTTAAATTCACTGTTTTCCCATCCAAGGCACGTTGAAATGCTTTTTTTTTGCCTGTTCTGTATCTTTCTTAGCTTCATAGACTGCCTTCAAAATGCAGATTTTAACTGATTGCCATCATGACATAGTTCATGTTTTGCCATTCAGTCAAGTTCTTTATTCTCCTGTATGTTACAGCATTTAAGTGTGTGGAGATAGGGTTATTGCTCTTTTTTTTACCCCTAAAGATTGATACCCAATTTTTAGCAAAGTGCTTGAACTTCAAGCACAAAACAGGATGTTAATCTATACTAATCTAATTATGATTTGAATAGGCCATTTAAATCCACCCGCCCTGTGGGCTCCTGATCAGCATAGAGTAAATGACAAGAAAATGCCTTTTCACGCCCTTTGCTTTAGGCAAGTTCTTCACCCTGGTGTCACACAAGACAAATCTCATGGATAAACAGAGCTAAAGTATTTTATGAACCTGGCAATAAAACTGAAAGAGCAACTCTTCATTGTTAAAATACAAAGTTGTTGTAATTACCTGACTTTGATAGTTAAATGGGCCACATCTAGGTGTGAGTTAATGAGTTGACTTGGAGGGCTCAGCAGTTTGGAAGATACCAGGCAGCTGGTTGGTTTCTTTCCTGCCTGTACTTGCTTATCAGGGTGGCTTATCTCTTATTTTTTGCACATATTCTTGGCTAGAGGTGTCATTTTCAAATCATAGAATCAGCCAGGTTGGAAAAAACCTCCAAGATCATCGAGTCCAACCCTACCGTGGTTACTAGACCATGGCACTAAGTGCCACATCCAGTCTCACCTTGAAAACCTCCAGGGATGGTGAATCCATCACCTCCCTGGGCAGCACATTCCGATGCCTGATCACTCTCTCCATAAAAGATCTCTTCCTAAGATCCAACCTAACCCTTCCCTGGCAGAGCTTGAGTCTGTGCCCTCTTGTCCTGCTGCTGGTTGCCTGGGAGAAGAGACCAACCCCCACCTGACTCCAACCTCCTGTCAGGGAGTTGCAGAGGGTGATAAGGTCTCCCCTGAGCCTCCTCTTCTCCAGGCTGAACACCCCCAGCTCCCTCAGTCTCTCCTCATGGCACTTGTGCTCCAGTCCCTTCACCAGCCTCGTTGCTCTTCTCTGGACTTGCTCCAGCACCTCAATGTCCCTCCTGACCTGAGGGGCCCAGAACTGAGCACAGGATTCAAGGTGTGGCCTCACCAGTCCAAGGAAAACTAAGTCACTATAGTATTCGAAATTAAGTGGAGGAGTGTAACTGTATTTATAGGTATTGTCACCAAATGAAGAATAAAATGTAGATGTGACTTTAGAGCCCTCCAAAACATCTCAGGTCTTGGGAAAGTGCTCTTTGAGATAAAGTCACAATAGTTTCTCATTTCTAAGTACTGCAGTTTGCTCTTCTTAATTGATGCACTCAAGAACTTGTGATTTGGGTGGGTTTGGGTTTGCACAGATGTAAATAAGTCAGTTTTTGTGTTAGTTTAGCTTCAAAGTAGGTAGGTGGGATACTGATCTTTATATTGTAGAGGCATTTCAAGAGCTGAACAACCACAGACTAAGTTTTGCAGGTCATGCTGTCCTCAAATCCATTTTGGTTTTTGATGCTACTAATGCCTTTACCAAGGAAACTGCCAATACAGTGCCAAACCCAAAAAGCATTCTTGAGCCCTCTCTGTATGTGCACTGTAGTAAGAGTCAGTTGCTCAGGTTTTGCCTGGTGTGGCTGGAAGGATGTTCAGTGCACTTCATTTGGTCTTTGGACAGTCTCAGACTTTTCTCAGCTATGATTTAAGCCCGGTTTGGAGGCAGAATTAGTAGCTGCTGTGTGGATGTTCTGTGGTGCTTTCCACACTGCTCTGTGGTTTGGTGTGTGAAGGAGTGGTGTTACCCTGGGTCACAGCACTGCAGGCTCAGGTGGCTCTGGTTTGACACAGCTGCTGTGGGGCTCAGTTGGAGTTGTGAGTGCACAATATGCTGCTGAGCAGATTGAGGCCAGGCTGTGGTTCTGGCGTGGGTTAAACCCGTTGTGGCAGTGCTGCAGCAGCCACTCATGCTATTGATTGCCCATGCCCCTTCCAGCAGGGATGCTTGGCAGGCTCCATGGTGAGATCAGAACCATCAGGGTTGGAGGAGACCTGTAAGATCGAGTCCAACCTTTGACATGTCACTGCTGGAACCCCTAAACCAGATCCTCCAGTGCCAGATCCAGATGCCTCTTCAACACTTCCCTGGGGAAGGGAGATGGTGCAGGAAGGTGGGCTGGGAGAGGTAACCCTGTGAACCTGCTTTCTTTCCTACCACTGTGGGAGTCGGGAGGGAGGTGGGGCCGGCACAAGGTGGGGGGATAGATCATTTACAGTTACTACCATACAATTTTAGGGGTTGAAATGGACCTTAGAAATCATCCAGCCCCAACCCCCTGCCCTGGGCAGGGACACCTCCCACCACACCAGGTTGCTCAAGGCTTTACCCAGCCTGACTGTGAACACTGCCAGGGTTGGGGCAGCCACAGCCTCCCTGGGCAACCTGGGCCAGTGTCTCACCGCCCTCACAGGGAAAGCTTCTGCCTAAGATCTAGCCTAAATTTCCTTCTTTCAATTTCTCCCCATTACCCCTTGTCCTGTCCCTGCAGCTCCTGACACAGAGTCCCTCTGCAGCTTCCCTGGAGCCCCTTCAGCTCCTGGAAGGTGCTCTGAGGTCTCCATACAGCCTTCTCTTCTCCAGGCTGAACACCCCCAACTTCCTCAGCCTGTCTTCATCATCTTTAGGTGATCCTAGACTTTAAAATAGTAGAGGGAAAAGGGCTCCCTGTGGCAGCTTGCTGACGTGTGGGAGGAGATCTGCGGTCGCTCCCGCTCAGTCTCTGTGCCTAAAGTGTCAGCTTATCTGTCAGTGGTGGTAGGCTCATGTTTCTTCTTTGTGCTGAGCTGGGAAGAGATATTCTCAACCCTTGTGTTTTCTATGTGTTTGTTGATAGCGGAGGGATGCCATGACCTGGCTTCTACATCAAGCTCTTGGCAACTCTTTCTCCTTTCCCATTTTCCCTTTCGTGTTGGCTCTGTTTCCCCTCTTGGCGTTTGAGTTCTGATCTTCCTTTCTGCACATTTTCCCAGGTGACTTACCTTGCTATTTCCTCTCTCCTGTCACTCCTAGCCTAGCATTTGCTGTCTGACCCTCTTCCCTGAGGTCTTGGGGGCAGCGCTGTCTCTTGTCAAAGAGACAACTGTTATTCTGTCTGTTCTTGCGGCTTACTGTAGACCAGCCCAGGTGCTGGTCAGGCCCCTGAGATGCAGAGAACTCCTCCAGCAAAAAGCTGGACTGGCTTAGTCTTCAGCCTGTTCAGGTTGTTGCAGTCAGAGGGGTGATGGGCTCAAAAACCGATGGGAAAGGGAGAGTGCACCCTTAGCTGAGAGGGTAGTTCAGGTGAGTGGGATTTCCAGGGCTCAGTATCACTGCCCTTCCCTTGCTATCAGCACTGTCTTTTGCACCTCAGCTGAAGGTAATTCTGGAAGCTTCCTTTTATAGTCGACACCAGGTACCTCTCCAGGGGATGACCTCTGGTGGGTAGGATGCGTGTCTCTCTAGGGATGCAAAAGGACACAGCAGGGACTCAAACAGTCTTCTAAAATGAGGTGAAACTCAGTCTTGGCAATGACATTCTTCCCCCTCACTCCCTGATCCTCGTTTCTGGATCTTGCTCTTATTTCATGGAGTTTGAATTGGACAGATTTTTTCCCTTGGAGGCTCCTTCTGCCAAAAGGATCTGATAGCATCTGAGCTGTGTTGAGATCTCCAGGGGATATTCTGCTCTGTGCTTTGCCACTGGATCTCTGATGTGCTTGGTTTGTCCCAAGCAGGTATATAGACTCATTTAAAGAAGAAATTAACAAAACAAAGCCAAATAGTTTCAGCCTGGTCAAAATTATGGATTACTTTTTTTCTTGGTGACAAAGTCTGGTACAATTCAGAAAAAAATTTTAATAGAGTAGAAAGCCTTTAAAAATTCTGCTCCAAAGCAAAGGGTGTGAAATTGTTTCAAGGTTTGGGTTTCCCAAAGCTGAGTGTTTTCTTGGTGTCATTTCTGGTAAGGACAGGATAGGGAAGTTATGATGAAAAAGTGAGGCAGGAGGCACATGCACTACATGAAAAGTACCAGCCCAAATGTTTGAAGCTTAAGAAGCTTAAAGGAAAATAAGAGATCTGGTGATAGAAAGTGTTGGCATTGACAGGGCTGCCTGGTCCTGCAGACACTGCTGGTCTGCTGTAAAGCTTGTCAGACATCTGCTGGTGTCTCTTAGGAGACATGAACTGTTGCAGTGATGTCCTGCAGTGCTCAGCACTTCAAACAGGCTCTTGGTGGTTTTACCTCACTACTCAAACTCCTGATGCTGGATTGGATTCTGACTAATTGCTGCCCGTAATTGCTCTGAAATTTGAGTCTGCTCCTGGTAGGAGTTAAGGCAGATCTCATCAAGGAGTGTCCTCACTACCTGCTGAATACTAAGAGCTTCACTAGGTAAACCACCCAAGGGAAATAATTCCATTTTCATGGCAGTGCCTGTCCTCGGGTAACTGCGGTGGTGCTTGAAGTGAGGTATGCTGAGGTTTGTTTGAAATCGTCCTGATGTTAATATTAAGTCAGCTTTTTCATCTTTGTGCTGTTCTTTTCTTCTATGGAATGTAGAGGCGTTGTAGTCCCAAAGAGGAAGTCTTGGGTTCCCTTTCTGTGCGTTTGTGAAGGACGTAAATTACAGCATGGAACTTTCTCATCCTTTGTTCTGCTGCCTGTGGACAAGTCTCTCTGAGGGACTTGATGCCAGCAGATGCAGCCTGCTCACATGCACCGAGGGTGGCTTGCGTGATGCTCAGAGACCTTGCTCTTGGTGAGCTTGCGGAGAGCACAGCTGCTCACCTGCTCTCTTGGCTTGAAAGAGCTTGGACGGCACACCTTGGCCCTTAGTTGGGGTGGGTCTGGGAAGGAGACAGTCTTATGTTGGAAGCCACGATGGCTTTAGACTGTGGAAGTTATTTGGAAAGCACTAGGATTATGCATGGAGACCTCAGAGCAACTTTTCAATATCTGAAGTACCTACAAGGAACCAGAGAGGGACTCTCTGTTAGTAAGTGCAGTGATAGGACAAGGGGTAGTGGGTTCAAACTGAAGGAGGGAAAGTCTAGGTTAGATCTGCGAAAAACGTTTTTTCCTGTGGGGGTGGTGAGACACTGGCACAAGTTGCCCAGGGAGGCTGTGGCTGCCCCAACCCTGGCAGTGCTCACAGCCAGGTTGGATGAAGCCTTGAGCAACCTGGTGTGGTGAGGAGGAGTCCCTGCCCAGGGCAGGAGTTGGGACTAGATGATGTGTAAGGTCCATTCCAACCCCTAAATTCTGTAATTCTGTGTTGCTCAGGGTGATGAGTTGCTGTGAACTTGAATTGCTTTGGTATGATCCAGGCATTGTATTATGGCTTAAATCCATTTTAAGAGATGGCATGAAGTTGGGGATTACAGTGGGAACGTGTATGTGGAAGGAACTGCTTTCACAGGTGGTACAAGATACTGTGCAAGCTTTAAGCACAACCTTCCTAGCTGAGTTTGTCTGGGTACCTGACAGCTAATTATGCTGCAGGACACAGATGTGAGCAGTGTGTGCTGTACATGCATTGCTGTATCAGGTCTGTTGTACAGAATTACGTGCCAGTCTGTGCAGAGGATTGGGTAAAACATCTGGCTTGACAGACTTTATAGCAGTGGCAGCTAATGGTTGGACTTGATGATCTTAATTCTCCTCCAGCCTTGATGGTTCTCTGAGTCTGATTGTACAGAACAATCATTTTCAGTCTGTTCATCAAAACAAACGAGAAGTGGTTTTTGATAGTGCCTTCATGTGTCAGATTGGTCTCAAAACTGTGTGTTTGTTTTCAGAGCTGCTGTAGTTCCTACTTAGAGGTCAAAAAGTGTGTCCACTTGGAATAGTTTGCTAGGAGCTGGGACGTGTTGGAAAGCTTTGATACAGTCCTGACTTCTGCTGTGTTGGCTTTGCGCTGTTTCACGCAATGTATCTAAAAGGGATTCTCACCCAAAGAAGAACATAAATTCTATTTTCTTCCTTTTTTCTCCTTCTTGATGTCTTCTTCCCTAAGGATAACATGCTGGCAGTACCAGCTTTTGGAGAGCACTTTGCTGGAGATTTGTAAGCAATTCCCCTTGATTGGAACTGTGTCTGTATTTCTAAATGCTTCTGGAGCATCCTGTTGGAAAGACTTGCTTAACTTTACAACCTGCTTCTAGAATGGTACAAGTTTACTCCATATCCATGATACATCTATCTCTCCATGTACCCAGTGCCTATTTTTGCCATGTGCAGAGCACCTTGATGGTGTTTGTGTGTGCAGTGAACTCCTCCAAGGCCAGAGCTTTGCAGTCACTGCTCTAGTCAGTGCATTTATCGCACCACCTCTTATTTTTCTGCTTGGCTGCATGAACATTTTCTCCATTAATTAATCAACATGGTTTGCAGTCTGCATGTCTTGTAGAAGTGTTTCCAGTGCAGCGTCACTCTGGGAATAACAGGGATACCTGCTCTGATCTCACAGCTAAAAGGTTGAGGTCTTGAGACTTCTGTTAGTCGCATCAGCGACCTCAGCAGGAGTTTTCCATGGGGGTTCTGGGGAGTGGTGTGAAGGAAATCACAGTTTGGAAAGGTTTGGTGTGTTCTCTTACTTCGGCTTGTTTTGAGGATTGTGTTGAATGCCACAGTGTTAGAGCCATTTACACCTCTGCAGGGATGTCTGATGGGTTGTGTTTCTGAGGATGCTGTAGCTCCCTGTGATTTGGTTGGTGTCCTTTCATCTCAGCGTTATGTAAATGGTGGTTTCAGTTTTAAATGCTTCCCTGTAGGGGTTTCAGTTCTACTTGAAGCCTCATCCTTAGCTCAGCAAACTCTACTTGGAGCCTCCCACAGAAGTCCCATTAGTATCAACTGCTTCAGCTCCTCAGTATCAGCTGTGAAGATGGGTCAGTCTAATAATCTATGGCTTGTTCTTCTAGTCTGAGACTGACGTTTTGGTGGTATTTAAATAGCAAAGATGAAGTGGGGACAAAACTCCCACGTGTTCATGTACCACATGAAATATTTATAACAAAATGCTGCTCCTGTTCTGTGCCTTAAATGAAACATACTGGTGTGGGGATGTATGGAGCTGTTTCTCCTTGCTGGTCTTGCAGTCATTTAAACCTAAATATAATGGCTAGTGAATTTTGCAGTGGTGCAAAGTCAAGTCAGTGTTTAGGAGGTGTTTTTAGCAATATTAGCATTAGTGTTTGCATCTCTTAAGGGTCAGTCTGTTTTGTTGTACATGTGCTGTTGTAGCTGTGGGCTGCCCCTGTGAAGGGAAATCCTGACAGTTCACATACTTAGACACAGTCCTGCCACTTGCCCTGGTTCAGCCCTCGATTGCCCCATGGCCTCATCCCCACTGGGGAGGGGTGTGGGGTACACCCGTGGGAGGGAACAGGGTGCAGTGACGCTGAGCTAGGGAAAGCTAGGGAAATGTTCTATCTTCTCACAGGGAATTTCTGTCATTAGAATCATAGAACCATCAAGGTTGGAGGAGATCTCTAAGATCATCAAGTCCAACCATTAACCTGTCACTGCTAGAACCCCTAAACTCTAAACCAGATCCTCCAGTGCCAGATCCAGACACCTTTTCAACACTTCCAGGGATGGTGTCTCCACCACCTCCCTGGGCAATATCCCAGTGCCTGAACACGACCTAGATGAGAGTCCCACTCAGGCTGATAAGCAGTGGGGGAGGCAGTGTGTGTGAGCTCAGTGAGGCTGTGCTGGTGGCTTATGCTGTGCCTGTAGTTGGTTCTCCATTGATGCTGAATCTGTGCATCATCTGATTACTCGGCTGCATGCATTTGTTCCAGATGAAATGTGAGCATGTGATAGCATTTAAGTTGTGGTCAGTGCACGTGGTGGTGTAGTAAAACAGCCAGCAGGCTATTTTAAGAGGGCAGATGATAACCTCATGTAGTACAAACTCTTAACTGCTGCGTCCTTTGGCTTCCCCTCAGCTCCTGCTCTCTGACAGGCTCTGGGTGTGCCTGAGCACTGCTGGCCTCAAATGAGCCTGTCTCAGCAGCCTTACTGTGTCTGTGGCACTTGGGTGTGACAGAAGTCACAGAATCATAGAATCAACCAGGCTGGAAAAGACCTCCAAGAGCATCAAGTCCACCCTTACTGTGGTTACTAGACCATGGCTCTAAGTGCCACATCCAATCTCAGCTTGAAAACCTCCAGG
>NW_008680859.1:20831-21721 GCF_000695815.1 Acanthisitta chloris
TCCCTGCTGCAATGCCTAAACCATAGCCTCCTGCATGAGATCCAGACACCTCTTAAAAACTTCAAGGGATGGTGAACACAGGACCACCTGGGCTTTTATCACATGCTCTGTGGTATTCCTGTTGGGTCCTTGGCTCCTGCTGGATCTTTTCTCAGTGGCTATTATTAGTCTCCTGCTGTGTTGCCTGGCTGTCTCTTGCCACCTTCCGTTCCTTTTGTCACCTGGCTGTTGCCACAGGTCCCTGTGGCCTTTGTAACCCAGTGGATTGGTGCCAGTTCACTGCCTATGAGTCTGGCAGTGGGAGGTTGTGACTCGTGGACCACCGACTCAAAAGGAGAGAAGACTGAGCATGTGAACACATTAGCACAGGAAATGAGAATTACTTAACCAATAGAAGGTAGAATGCTAATTAGGGAACTGGGTACCTTGTAGCCAATCAACTGGGATTTCTTTGCATGCTAAAATGTAAATATGAAGTTTGGAGAATCCATGTGCTCGATTAGTAGGGTTTTTTTCTCCGTGCTGTGTGGCATCTTTCTTACAGTATTTTTTCTCTGTTAGAGTGTTGAGGCACTGGGATATTGCCCAGGGAGGTGGTAGAATCACCATCCCTGGAGGTGTTGAAGAGGCCTCGGGATCTGACACTGGAAGATCTGGTTTAGGGGTTCCAGCAGTGACAGGTTAAGGGTTGGACTCGATGATCTTAAGGGGTCTCCAACTTTGATGGTTCTGTGGTTCTATTTCCTTTGTACTTTGGCCTAGATTTCCACAGTTGTTTCCTGATTTATTCCAGGAGAGTAGCAGACCTAGTTGTTGGCTGTGTATGTCAGGCAGAGAGGTGGGTTTTACTGGGCTGAATCTTTCTCAGGGTTTGTTTCTGGCCAAGTTTT
>NW_008680859.1:21746-26217 GCF_000695815.1 Acanthisitta chloris
GATGCTGATGCAATTGCTGTGTTTCAGCTAAGCATATTGGTGTAACCTGTTGCTTTGGCAAGTGCTGAGACATCTCAACTTCAGTGTCCCAGTCAAAGTTGATCTTTGGTGCTCCAATTCCAGTGACTTTGGTTTTTGCCTGTAGTTCCAGGAGTCTGAGCTTCCTTAAGCCTCAGTGCACAGTGAACACTGTGTGTCACCCAATGTCTCTTGGTGGCAGCTGAGCTTTTATTTCATGGTATCACCTATAAGAGTCCAAACCCAAGAAGCAATTTGCAAGTGATTTAGGACAAAGGTGTTTTGGGACAAAAGTTTTTTTTCTGCTATGCAGGTAGAAATCTGGACCAGGCTTACGTTTTCTTACTTACACAAGTGTAGGCAGTGCTAACATTTCTGCTTCTGTCTTTGAAGTTACAATCTTGGTTGGCTACTGCTAGAAATTTATGGTCAAAAGTTCTACCACTCTCCTACAGAAGAATTCTTTGGGGGATGCTAACTTCCTATGTCACATCCTAGAAACAGATTTGGAAAGCTTAAGAAATTGTACAGTTCATCTCCAAAAAGGAACACAGTATTTCTTTGTTTTCTTTATGCCATTTTTGCTGGGGTTGATGAAAAGTAAGTTGTCTCTGCTGAGTTTTGGTAGTGTTTAGGTGTTTATTTTGAGGCAGCAGCTTAGGTAAAGTGTTATTTAGTATTTTAAATCAATGCTCTGTAGAGTCCTTAGTGCTTTGATGTGACTGGGCAAAAAGTTTCTGAGCTGGAAAGCTTTAGGACTCTGAAACAAGTTTTTTTAACCTTTGTCCTCCTTGGATTTGTGCCGTGAATGTATATTTGGATGCATGCACACACAGATGTGCACAGACACTTCAGACTTCCACAGGCATTTTCATGCTGGTTGTGCTTTACTTTTGTAGATAACATGTTAAGTCTCCCATTCATTGTCCAACTTTCCCTTTTGTCTTACTCTTGAGTTTTGAAACAACTTAATCTTTTTCTTTCAGCTCTCCCTTGTGCTGTGCATTATTACATTTGGGGAGCTTCACAAAGATTTCCAGAACATTTGTAACCATCTCTTCTCCCCCCACTTCCTTTGTCTCTCAGTTGTCATAGTTCCCTGCTTTTCTTATCTCTCCTTTGGCTGCTGCAGCTTTCAGATGATAATGCACAGATGATAATGTACAGCTCCAGGAACAGCTGCTGCATGGTAGCTGCAGGAGACTCAGCACCACTTACAGCTGACCTGATGCGAGAATAAATTAAGAGATCTGTGATTTGTATGTTTATTCTTACCTACAGCATCCCTTTTCCAGCTTGGGTGTGTTAGGTGTCATCGCAGGAAGGCGAACCATGGGTGGCCTCTGTGGCCTCCCCTTGCCAGCTGCTCCAGGGGCAGAAATACACTGAGGGTGGTGGCACAACAAAGCAAAGTGTAGAGGACTCTCAGGGGAGACCTTCTCACCCTCTGCAACTCCCTGACAGGAGGTTGGAGTCAGGTGGGGGTTGGTCGCTTCTCCCAGGCAACCAGCAGCAGGACAAGAGGGCACAGGCTCAAGCTCTGCCGGGGGAGGGTTAGGTTGGATATTAGGAAGATATTTTTTACAGAGAGAGTGATCAGGCATTGGAATGTGCTGCTCAGGGAGGTGGTGGATTCCCCATCCCTGGAGGTTTTCAAGGTGAGACTGGATGTGGCACTTAGTGCCATGGTCTAGTAACCACAGTAGGGTTGGACTTGATGCTTTTGGAGTTCTTTTCCAACCTGGCTGATTCTATGATTCTATCATTCTATGATTCTTACTGTTTTTCAAGATGACCTGTTTTTAGCCCTGAGTTGCTGTCCTTTTTCTCCCCTACCACTTCTTTATTCATGCTCCCACAGCCAACAAACACTGCAGCATGTGCAGCAGGAACAGGTGGAGCGACACATTGCCCATGTCACGCAGTGCTTTGTCAAGCCACCCTGCTCATTTCCTTTCATTTCCTCCTGGGGAGTGAGCCAATGTGCTCCTCATCTTTTGCTCCAGGAGCCCAGGAACTCGAAACTGAGCTGGAAAGGTGTCCTGCTGGGTCAATCCACACAATCTGGGGGTCACAGCATATATTGGGGCTGGCTGGGGAGGTTAGCAGCAGCACAAATCCCTGTGCTGCTCCTGAGTCAACTCCTCAGCTGCTGCAGCCTGTGATGCAGTGCTGTAAAAAATGCTGTCAGACAGACGTTCAAAGTGTTAATGCCCACTGGGAATACTGTACCTGTGGATATTCCAGGCAGTTGTTTAGCAAGGAAATACTTAGTAAGAAAAAACCTTTGCTATTTTGTTCTTAACCAGAACTTTTCTTATTACGACTGTTAAGTACAGCCTCACTGATGCTCTGGTGGTTTAAGGGTAAAAGGAAGTTAAGATTGGTAGGAGATATTTGATGCAAAAGTGTGTTTGGAAGCTTGGAATCACAGAACCATCAAGGTTTGAGGAGACCTCTAAGATCACTAAGTCCAGTCATTAGTCTGTCACTGCTGGAACACCTGAACCATAAACCATATCCTGCAGTGCCAGATCCACATCATGGAATCATAGATTTTAAGGATTGGAATGGACCTCAGAGATCATCCAGCCCCAACCCCCTGCCCTGGACAGGGACACCTCCCACTACACCAGGTTGCTCAAGGCTTCATCCAACCTGGCTGTGAACACTGCCAGGGTTGGGGCAGCCACAGCCTCCCTGGGCAACCTGTGCCAGTGTCTCACCACCCTCACAGGGAAAACTTCTGCCTAAGATCTAACCTAAATTTCCCTTTTTAAATTTGTGCCCATTGTCCCTTGTCCTGTCCCTGCAGCTCCTGACACAGAGTCCCTCTGCAGCTTCCCTGGAGCCCCTTCAGCTCCTGGAAGGTGCTCTGAGGTCGCCACACAACCTTCTCTTCTCCAGGCTGAACACCCCCAACTCCCTCAGCCTGTCCTCAGAGGGAGATGCTCCAGTGCTCTTAGCAACTTTGTGGCTTCCTCTGGACTTGCTCCAACAGTTCCATGTCCTTCTTACATTGAGGCCACTAGAAGAAGGGTGTGAGTGGGAGTTTTTTATTTTTTTTTTAAAAATATTTTTTTCTGGTTTTGTATGGTGTTTTTGGTTAGTTTGGGTATTTTTTTGATCTAAGGTTTTCATAGTTAAGAAGTTGAGTGCATAACAAATTAGCCTCAAACCCTTAGAGCACCTAAGTATTTTCCCCTCCCTTTTCATCTCTCTAGGTGAGTTTTTTCTTGAACCTTTGTTATGTTAGCTGAAAATCTCTCTTGAGGGTGTCCTGCCCCTTTGTGGGCTGCTGAACGCACAGGCCATGAGCACACACTGTGTGGCTTCCTGTCAGAATTGCTTCATGTAAAATCACAAGGAAGCAAATGTTTCTCGTATCCTCCCATTGTGGTGCTTCCTGTGAAGCAGCAGACTGGATGTGTGTCCTGGATACAGGTTTTTTTATGGCACTCTACGTGGTGGGATGATCCAATCAAATCCTTCTTGGTATCCCTTATAGTCAGCATAGCAGGAAACGAGGCTTCCTCGCATCCTGTTGTTCTCCACTCAGCCTGGCTTTGGAGTGCTCTTGGCTTGGTCAGAACCCAGAATGAAGGTGAGCTTAAAATGGATTTAGGGTTGAGTTTTCTTTTTTAAGGTTTTGTAAGTTTAAGCTTTTTCTGAAATGTTCCTTTCCTTAACCCTTATCTTTTGTAGTCCCTTTCTGATCCAGGTCTGGTGTATGCATGAGTGGGTGTCTTGTGTATTTCTACTGTTTTTAGGATCAGGGTTCACACTTCAAGTTGGCTTGTTTGGAGACTACCACAATAAGCATTTAGCTAGCAGTGAAATTTCACACTCCTGAGACTTTCTTGTTCTATAGCAGTTCAGTTTCGTGCCCTAGTTTGGGCTGATCTCCAGTCTGGTTTTGCTTTGATAAATTATGCTCTTAATAAAACCTAACATATCTTTCTTTTTTTTTTTTGTTAAATCAGATTATTTCTTACTAGCTTAATGCCTTTTTTTGTGTGCACAGTCTTTAAATACTTCCTTGCATTTCAGGAAACACCTTACAAAATTCCCTGGTCCCTCTTGTTACTCGTACAGAATCTGTGAGATTGGAAGGGACCACAATGGTCATCTGGTCCAACCTCCCTACTCCATCAGGGCCACCCTAGAGCACATGGCTCAGGGTTGTGTGCACATGGGTCTGGAATATCTCCAGTGAGGGAGAATCCATGACCTCTCTGGGCAATCTGTTCAGTGCTCAGTGACTGCACAGCAAAGAAGTTCTTCCTCATGTTCAGGTGGAACTTTCTGGACATCAGTTTTTGCTGTTCCCTGTTGTTTGGTTGGTTTCTCCACTGAGCAGAGTCTGATCATCCTCTTGGCACTTCCCATTCATGGACTTGAATCATGCATGAGGTCCCTCTCAGTTGTCTCTTCTGGAGACTGAACAGCCCCA
>NW_008680859.1:26297-27545 GCF_000695815.1 Acanthisitta chloris
TGTCCCGCTGGTGCTGGGTAGCCCAGAACTGGACACAGTCCTCCAGGTGTGACCTCACGAGGGCAGAGGAGAGAGTCAGGATCACCTCCCTGACCTGCTGGCAGTACCCTTAATGTATCCCATGACAGCTTTATAAAACTAAGAGCAGACTGTAGCCCAGTGAACTTGATGAAATAGTTTTTTGAGTTATGTGAGTGGTGACTACTTGGTGTATATTAGTGTGTCTCTCTACCTGCCTGGTCTGTGTCGTGGCATTGCTGTTCTGAGCTGTGCACACAGATCTCAGCACCTGTATGGCTGAGCCAGAGGTGCTGCTCCCTGGGAGCTGTGATTATCTTCAGTATTGGGGGGAAAATGTGCAGGTTAACATACACAAAGTACTTTACATACTGTGAATGCATTGGAAGGCTTTTATTGGAAGACTCCCCTACAAGGAGCCAGAGAGGGACTCTGTGTTAGGAACTGCAGTGATAGGACAAGGGGCAATGGGTTCAGACTAAAGGAGGGAAAGTCTAGGTTAGATCTGAGAAAAAAGTTTTGGTGTGGTGAGACACTGGCACAGGTTGCCCAGGGAGGCTGTGGCTGCCCCAACCCTGGCAGTGTTCACAGCCAGGTTGGATGAAGCCTTGAGCAACCTGGTGTGGTGGGAGGTGTCCCTGCCCAGGGCAGGGGTTGGGACTGGATGATCTGTGAGGTCCATTCCAACCCCTAAAATTCTGGGATTCTATGATTTTCTTACTGAGTGATGCTGTCAGTAAATGTTCCTTAAATGTGTTTTGCTTTTGTTGGGATAATACATATCCAGTCACAGCTGGACTGGTATCTCTAAACTAAAGGTACTTTAGGTAGGTTTGGTTAAAATCTTCATTTCCCTTGGGTTCAGCTGGCCTTTCTTTGTTCCTTTTCCCTGGGAATATGGGTTTTTCCTGGCTTTGAAGGCTGCTTGCTGGGGTATGGACGTCCTGGTAGGGCTTGTGGGGTGAGTTTGTTATCAGTAAAATAAAGGAATTTTGTTGACTTTGTAGATTCAAAACTGCTACACTGGGGAAAAATCTATTTTCTGTTTCTTGAATGAGGAACTGCAGCAGCTCTCGTTGTTCTCTGGCCTTGCTCAGGGGAGTAGTGTGACTCCTCTCAACCTGTGCAGAATCTATTGTGAGAGCTATTTTCATGACACTTTGGATGCTATTCCCATTACCTCAGGCAAATATAGGCCTCTTTTCTTTTTTTTCTTTCATAAAATATCTT
>NW_008680860.1:0-10641 GCF_000695815.1 Acanthisitta chloris
ACCCTTAAATTCTATGATTCTATATGCATGAATTAACATCAAGTGCAATTTCTGTAAGCATTGCCACAGCTGTTTTTCAGTAGGAACAATAGCAGAATTATGCTCAGTCCCGTTGCTTTTACCAGCTTTATATTCATCAGCCTCGTTGTCATCCTCGAGGTGCTCAGATGCTGTGAGGAAATCTTCTTCTATTGAGGACACTGAGCAGTTTGTGTCATCCTCAGGCTTTAAGACACGAGTTTCAATCTGCAGCTGCCTCTCCTGAACGAGCTCAAGCCCAATGAGAAACTTGTTTATTTCGAAAATGATGCAGCTTGTGCTGTTCCTCCTGTCCCCCCTTGCACACTGAACCAAGCAGACATCTGCCAGCCAAGGACACTAGAGGGAAAAAGAATCTCAGATAGTTATTTAATTAAAAACTAAAACCTATTTTAAGCTTCCCTCTCTATAAATATCTCAGGAATATTCTCTTGCAAAGATGCAATATGATTTGTCATTTAGATGTTAGTAATGCAGTCTGCACTTACAGATATGCTAAAATAAGACTTCTTGGACTGACAGCTTTGGTTATCCAAGTGTTTTAGTAGAGAACCCAGCTGTATCACAGGGGATACTTGGCAGTTTCATCTGAATTGTTTGTTTTCAATCAACTTCTTGTTTTGATGACAGAGACTTATTTGCTGTTAGCCATCTGCCACGTGGCTATTAATGGCCTCACACCACCCAGCACTACCTGTCTCTTGAGGGAATTGTTTGTAGGCTAATTTCTGTTGTAACTCTGGTTTGGAGGCAGCCTGTAAATGCTGACTGATGATATTGTTAGGAGCAGGTCACCTTTAGAGTGTTTTAAAGTAGTGGTTTATTTCCTTTCTTTGCTCTTCTGCCTCTCATTCCATCTTTGTCCAAAGTCCCATTATTTCAGGCCAATATAACCTCCCACTGCAAATGAGGCTCCAGTCTCTCTCAATGTGCTGAGCCTTATATAAAACTATCTTCCCCAGAGAAGCTGTGCAATTTAGTTGAAAGTTGGGCAGAAACTGAAAGGAACTCTTGTTATCCTCATTTTATTGATATTAAAACTGTTGGACATTTATACAATGACAGAGCTAAGTTGCTATCTCTGCATGGGACCACATTTGCTGCATGGATGTACTCTAAAGCCAAGCCAAGCTTTTGCAGCTTGTAATCTTGTGCTTTTAACTCCAGGCCCCCAGGAAGGAGCTAGCTTGGGTCAAGTCACCTTTGCATTGAGTTATTAGATTTTAAGCTGTGCAAAATATACCCTGGACCTCCTGTGCATTTGCACAGTGTCTAGCACAATGTAACCTCATCTGGACATGATGTTTTTGAGTGTGAATGCAAAGCACATATTTTCACATTTGCCACATTCAGCCTTACAGTAGCCTCTAGGATCTTCTAGTCCTGTCACCAGCCCTTTCCTGAGGGGCATGTGTGGGAGAAGATGGATTGGGAACAAAAGTGGGAAGTGGCAAGGGAGTCTGTAGGAATTGTGCCCTAGCCTAGCTCTATGTACAGAAGTGTTACATCTTTCCTTTTCCCCTCTGTGCTGCTCTTCTACTCCTGAAATCTGGGCTTATGAATCAGTCATCTCTGCCACCAATGCCTGCCTTCCCTGAAGGATCAACTGCTCATGTGGCTTAAAGCATTATCAGCTGCAAGCCAGACATCCACAGGATCTAGAGGGAATAGCAGGATCCCTCTCCAATCTGTGTGCATGGTCTGTGTCTCCCTCCCCTGCCAGGCACACTTCAATCTGTCCAACAAAAGTGTGTTGTTTTTTCACGTTTGCAAACTCCCACTCATCTCTTAAACTGCTTCTAGGTCTTTGCTTTCACGTTCCTTTTTTCCATTTTTAAAATTCCATCCTTCACAGGCATGATGTGACCTTAAAGATGAGTTTGATTCTTACCTGGGGAACCTCATAATCAGCCTGAAGGTTTCCTGATGCTAATCCGCTCAGCAGGACTATTTCATTTTCCTTTGGTGGCTGCACGTTCATCGAACTGATGAGTTTGGGGAGATTTGGTGAGACGCTGATCAACTTCTGTAGTATGAAAGATAGATTTTGCTCTCAGGTAACGAAATCTGAGTTGCACAGTTATATTCCTAAAACTCAACATGAAATAACATTTATAGGCCTCCCTTTAGAGAGCTTACTTGGAAGTAGTACTTCAATTAGATTCAGAATAGAATTGCCAGCATTAAAATACACATTCTTTCTTTTGAGACACCAGACAAGACAAGGGTTGACAGTATAAACTTCTGCACAAGTGTCCAGCAACAAGATGACAACCTGCCATCCCTTACATTGTCATGTGCTAAATGACTTGATGGGATTTGTGCATGTTAATGCTTGGGCTTCCTATTATAAGTGAGATCCTGAGAGACTGAAAACACAGTCTCTGTTATGGTCTGAAAGAGAAAAGCTTCAGTAGGTGTGGTAATGAGCCCAGGGCAAATCTTCCTGTTTTCCTCCAGGCAGATGAGGTGTCCCTACGAGGACAGGCTGAGGGAGTTGGGGCTGGAGAAGAGAAGACTGTGTGAAGACCTCACAGCAACTTTTCAATATCTGAAGGGCCACAAGGAGCCAGAGAGGGACTCTGTGTTAGGAACTGCAGTGATAGGACAAGGGGTTCAGACTGAAGGAGAGTTAGTTCAGGACAGATATTAGAAAAAAGTTGCTGTGGATTCAAGGAAGTAAAACCTCTCAAGCTGTTCTGCACAGTGAACCTGCTGATTCAACAGAAGCATCATTTTGCTGCAAGATGCTGTGTTTATTTTTGACATCTGAATTTTCACAGATCCAGGATACAAAAAACAGCATAGAAAAACTAGTTGTTCCTGGTAACAAATGACTTGCAGGAGGCATCAAGGTCCCAGCACTGATGGTCTTCCTATGAGCTAAAGGTGGTTTCAGCACACTAACTGTAATTCTTTAACTAAGTAACTCTCTTGGTACTGTCAGGAGATCCTACCTTGGCTCACTCACTACATATTGCTGCTGTATTAATGTGTTGATCATGGGCACCTCTATCAGGATGATGAAAATGAACTCAAAAAGGAAGATGTAAGCATAAAACTGACACCAGGACATACCTTTAACAAGTGACTTCCTCAAATTTAAGGCTTTTTTTTGGAAGTGTAGATATTTTAAATAGCATATAATGATGTAGTTTGTCTCAGTGCTTGTAAAATAATCTGGCTTATTATTTTTTAATCCCTTGTTTTATACCCTCAAAACTTTCAGTTAAGCAGATGCAACAGAATTATAGGTGTGTTTTATCCAGGCCCCTCCTCAAGACCACATAATCAAACTGTCTGGAGTTTGACCAAGTAAGACTGCTCAGCTGAGCAAGACCTAAATGAATAGATTTTTCAAAGACTTTTTGGCAGTAGGACAGAGAGATACCAGAAACTCTTTTTATGTAGTATAATAATACTACATACTGATTAAAAACACTAGCTGTATGACATATCCATGCTCACTTCTCTGATCAAACCAAGACTGAACAAGAAATCTACTCACATAACTGCTGTGAATTCACAGACTGCAACAACCCATTATGTATTTCTGGGATGGGAATAAGCAAAGCTATATACCATGGTCTAGTGTTGAGATAATTTCAGATTCCTCGTTCATTGCTCTCCGTAAAGGTTAAAAATCTAGGGCTGGCTTTGATTTGTTGATAGAATTTTAATCTGGGTTTGTACTGAAGAGTCCTGGTGTACCTGACTAGATTCACCACTCGTGCATGTTCTTAAGACCTGAACATTACCTGTTTTACTTGCTCATCACTGCAATCATCTCTGTTGGCATCTAAATTCACAAAACAAACCTGCAATAAGAGAGAAAAAGAGATCAGTACCTTACAAAGTTGTATTAGAGTGGCAGCAACCCTTTTAGAGTCAGTATATATTCCTTTTCTTGCCTTGTTGCCGAGTGTGTGAAGCCTTTTCCTAGTACAAGAAAGGCTGAAAGGTTAGCAAAGAGATCAGTGGAGAAGATATTAAGAAAGGAGGAAAAAAAGAATAAGAGTCATGAACTTCTCTGCTCTGACAATTAGCATGTCTGATCAATGAGCAAATATTGCCAATACACTGTAATACAGAGAATATTAGAAAAAGGTAGAGAAAATATTTAAAAAGGCTTTTGCTTTTACATCAGGCAAATTCTTCATGACTTGCTTTTTCAATGACAACTTCTTCTCTAGCACTTGTTAAACTGTGAGTCACTTTGAGTGTTTTTCTGCACACCACATAAACATTGGAGTATTTTCCCTAACTTTTCAGAATTTCTAAGCTTAAAACTTTATGAAAATGATTTTTTTAACCTGTGTTCATGAGCCAATCTGCAACAGAAGTGTTTGGCAGTGCTAACTAGGAACTAGCACAAGTGGCAGAACAATTACTGACAGTAAGTACATGATTCACCAGAAAGTGCTGCTTTTAATGACGAGTTTTTTTGCCCCTTCTTTGGCCATTGCAAGTTTCAGTGACCATTTAATGCTAGTGAGAATGACTTAAAGAGAAACTTCAGATATAAAGACCATTTAATTTCTGAAGACTTTATTTTATTACGTGATGACTGGATGGATATTTTCCCATAAGAAAATCCCTCCCCAGCTCCATCTGACTTAGAAGCAGGAACTCCAAAGCTAGTGGAGTTTGTGAGAGTTTGGTGATGTCTCGATTTAAACCAAAACCTAACACAAATTCAAGGCTCAGCTAAAGCCAACGCCTGATTCCAAATAAATTGCAGATCCAGAATTTAACTCAAAAGAGCTGAGTGATTTCCTTTATTTCTTTTCCAGCAAACACTCAATGCTTCTTTACCTAATTTTATGTAAATATCCTCTACAAAAGTAAAATGCTCTAAATTATCCCCTTCACCAACGTTCTTGTGCTAGGCATTGGAGCTCCTGTTGTGTGCCTGCTTTTACCCCAAGACAACCCTAACTTCAGTTTATATATGCACAGACCATGTGCAAGTCATGACCATCTGCAGTAACAGCCAGCACAGCAGATGGAAAGGTCCAACCAGTGCTCCCAGTGAAAACCAAAAGAAAGCTTTTTGCCCTTTGAAATAGTTAATGGCATCTTTAGATGAACTTAGAAACACATTTTCCAACCCTTTCACAATTTTAGTAAAAACATTTCTATGTCTGATAACAACAACAATCAGGATATGTCAACGTCATCTGATGAGCTTGTAAGAAATAGTTATAAAAATCATAGAATCATAGAATTTAAGGGTTGGAATGGAGCTTAGAGATCATCCAGTCCCAACCCCCTGTCCTGGGCAGAGACACCTCCCACCAGAGCAGGTTGCTCAAGGCTCATCCAACCTGGCTGTGAACACTGCCAGTTCTCACCACCTGGGCCAATGTCTCACCACTAGACACTGCACTCCTACAGCTGACACTGACTTACCATCCAAAGGTAACCCTGTCTGAGCAGCCACAACAATCATCATCTCTTGTTTCTGGCATGTGGATGGCACAAAACTCACTAATGCCTCAGTAGAAAGAGCCTCAGTAAAAGCAGAACACCTATTATTAGTCACACTCTCTTCCATACTTTTTCAGTTTCTTTTCAGAACCCAAGGAACTTGTATCATAAAACCTATGACAGTACTGAATCCAGTTACCAAATACTCTTGTCAAATTCTATTGACATTGATTTATGACACTGCCAATGCAATCTTTTAGCATTTTCCTGTTTTGTGGATTTTGCAGTTTTAATTATAGGCAATTTTAAAACAAAAATAGTTTCTCAGTGGTGAAAGACACTGAACAACTCATTTTCTTTTTTTGTTCTGCTGTTTACTTTGAGCAGGAGTTAGGACTAGATGAGTATTGTAACCATAAATTAACTCTACAGTTCCATTCTGGCAGGCTCTGCACTACTGCTTCCTTCTAGAAAGTTCACTGTAAGGATATTTTTGTTGATCTTTCACCAGCAATGGTCAAAGATAAAATGATCTGAAAACTCTCTCACTGTTTTCTGCTTTCGTAATGCAAGACTTAAGCTCTCCCTAGCCTGTGTGAACTAATAATTATCAGAGAAACCTCCATCAAAACAAAGCAAAGCAATGCTACACTGAAATTAATATCCTGTAGGAGGGAAATATTGCACAGACTATGAAAAAAGTGTCAAGGTCAGGTCAGTATTTGTTAACCTTAATTTAATTCTGGATTTTTTCCTTTGTATCAGATGCAGCTCAGCTGTAACCTAACCCTCTCCTCATCATAGTGTCTTTAAATGTCAGTCCTTTCCCATACACTTCTCCTTTACACTTCACATCATTTACTTCCCACAAACACCTTTTAACTTCCAAAGTGTGTCTGCTTTCCACTCTTACTGAGCTACCCCCTGGAATCCATGCAGAAATGCAAGACAGTGCCTTTTTTTTTTTTTTTCTGGCTTAGGAAACATTTGTTTTAGAGGGAGAAAACAGCAAAAATTAAATGGTGTTACAGAATACAAGAAGGAAAAAACAGATCACCCAAATTCTGGCTCTACCTAGTGAGAGAGTCACCCACAACTTTCCTGTTAGCTGCTAGTATCTACTTTTGGTTCAGGAGCATTTCCAAGTGTAGAAATCCCATTTGCTCAAGTGAGAACAATGTTGTTCTTTTGCTGAACATGTACCACTGCCCTCAAATCCAGAGTGTCCATCCTGGCACAAAGCAGTATGCTACGCGTCCATAAACCACTTCACACACAGTCACACTGCAAACAGCAGCTCTTGTGCTAGGCAGATTGTTGGACTTGAATCGCACAAATTGGGGTCTGACCCCTCATCAAACTCTCCAAGTATTTCTACTAGCACAGTACCAGGAAGGTTATAAGCACTAACTTGCTGAGCTTTGATCTAGAAGTCTTAACTTTCCAGAATCATACAAAAAGCAAACAGAGAAACTTTGGGTTTTTTCTTCCCTGTTTTGCATAATATTTTCTGTGACTTGTAAGAGGTGAATGGAGTAAATTCTCTAGGTCAACCACTGCAATGGTTGACTGAAATGAAATGAAATCTACTATTGAGTTGATGTAGAAACTGTGCAAACACCTTACTTCTTCAAAGAACTAAGAACATGTTAAGAAATAAAGCATTTAAGGCTATAATGTACTCTACGCACAGAGTAGTTTACTGGCTAAGAGCTAAGTGTTCTCACTTATGAAGAGTAAAGCAATTTAAATTTTTTTCAGCATACTGATACTGCCAAACAGCTGAATGACAAGCACAGAAATATATGATTTTCTGTATCTCCCTTACTGCTTTCACTTCAGCTTGTTTTACCCAAGGTTGGTATTACTTGGTTTTTAATATTCCCTAGCTAAAACAGCACACCGATGGGAAGATAGAAAGACTCTCTCAGAGACAAAATGCAAACAACAGTCATGTTTTTTTTAAAGGTACATTTTTCCTAACATCTATTCTAAGCTGAAGACTATTTCAGCTCTGTACTATTCTCCCTAGATAAGAGATTGTCAAACTCCCTTTTTCTGTTTGCTTTAGGAAGTGCTGATGCCTCTCTCTGTTTTCTGTGTCAATGCCTGTCAGCAAGGAAAGGCTTTTTATTTGTCCTGTGAAATATCTTATAGCTTTCGGTGAGATTACAGCAAACCCTGGCCTGTGGTTTGTTAGCAAACTGGTATTTTTTAATTAAGAAGAAAATCTCTTTGTTTTTCGATCCTCTTCTGTGTCAAAATATTAACTCAGCAGAGATGCCTGAAGGCTGAGTTCACCCTGCCCCAGCAGCAGCAGCTTCTTGCAAGGAGCTGCTAGCAGCTTTGGAGAACAGAAGCAGCCTTAAGATGCTCTGTCCTTTTTCTCCTGTGAAGCCTGAGTTTTTCCAGCTTCCTCTTAGGGAAGAGGTTGAACTGAAAATCCACTCTGTTCCTCCCTCTCACTGGGATAATAACTGTCCCTTGCACCCTACTGGTACATTTATTCTGGTAAGTGAAGTGAGAGCTGCAGTCTCATGTTCTGTGCTGTAAAGGGCTATGGTCAACACTTGTGAGAGTGCTGCAGGAGGTGGAATTTCCTCTCCCATAAAATCAAATACATCTACATTGTATGCCACTCTCCTCAATAATTTTCAGTATCTATTTTAAACCAAACGAATTTCAACTGAAAATATTAAAAATTTAGATCTTAATTTTACCTCGCATGCCCACATTTATACAACACAGGCTGAGGAACAGGAAGTCTGCAAAATGGGCAAAATTATGAAGAATCAGAGCACTGTGTATCTGCTGTTTTCTCACATTTGAGCCTAGGACTTTTTAACCTACAGGACACTCTTAAATGTGGTTTCTTCCCTTCTGCTCCATCAGTTGGTGGATTATGATCACATGGTTAAAGAGAGAAGGCAGTGGCAGGACAATGTAGAGGTGACATAAACTATTTCATCTCTGTCACTCCACCACTGTATCCATCTTCAGCTTCAGTCTGGGTGTTGCTAGCAGGTTAGGTTTGGTGCCATATACATCAGCATAGGCTAAACTTGTGTGTATGTGTTTAGGTTTGCAGGGAAATTGTGTAGAACTCTGTGTTCTGTGCTGCCCTAGTTGGTATGGCAGGACATAAATGCTGTCTGGAAACTGAGCTTATAGAGTCTTTATGTCCCAGGTCTGTGCTGTTCTGCTTTGCCCAAACTGTCCTGTCACACTGAGTCAATGTAGACGTGCCAGGTGCCAATCCAGACAGCCCAGGAGGGAGTTAGAGGAAACAACTGGCTTGAGACTGCACTGTAATCTGCTCATAAAACATTGCCTATAAACAGAAGTGAAAAGGTAATTAGGCCCAGGAGAGATTTCGGGAGAAAATAATTCTGAGCAGTTCCTGAGTGCCAACTTAAAACAGCTTAAATGCCTAAGCTGAGGATGTGCAGGATACAACAGTGTGACATAAGAGGGTGAGTGACTGCTGACCCCAGGACTAAAGGCAGTTTTATATACAAAACCAGCTGAAGCACAGGTAGGAATGCAGTCCTTAGGGGCAGAGAACTCCAGCAATGACTGCAGCTCCACAGGAGGAAATTCAAGTCCAAACTATGCTGTTCCCTGCACTTTAAGCATTCCCCAATGAACTCAGTAGTTATTTTCTTCCCTTTAAATATTGGGACCTGTAGCTGACCAGAGTGCAGGGGTGGGAGCAGGAAGGCAGTTCCATGCCAGGGCAGCCACTATGTCCTGTCTGTCCTGGTTTGGGTGATGCAGATATGAAGTTCCCCCAATGTGACTTTTAAATTCACATGCATCTGATTGTGCTTGTTTGTATCTTGCCTTGCTCCTTGTACCCAGTGTGAGTGACACACATCTTACACTAATGCAGTGATATTCCAATTGTTTAGCACTATCCTTTGAAATATTAAGCTTGGCATTTTATTTCTATGTTGTTTCCCCTCCATATTTTGGGCAGATATAGTTTGTTCTTAGGGTGTGTATTCATTTTTTTTATACATTATTGCTTGTTTGTATCTTGCCTTGCTCCTTGTACCCAGTGTGAGTGACACACATCTTACACTAATGCAGTGATATTCCAATTGTTTAGCACTATCCTTTGAAATATTAAGCTTGGCATTTTATTTCTATGTTGTTTCCCCTCCATATTTTGGGCAGATATAGTTTGTTCTTAGGGTGTGTATTCATTTTTTTTATACATTATTATGCTACAAACAGATATAGTTTGTTCTCAGGATGTGTATTCATTTTTTTTATACATTATTATGCTACAACACTTCATCCCTGTTTTTAAATGTACGAGTGCAAAGGTGCAGTTTGTGGAGAGGATTATCAAGTTTTACATCAACTGATTTGCTCTGACAGTTGTTTTAAGGATTTGAAGAAATTTCTGACCACAATCATTTCTGCTGTGTGCAGTAACTCTGTGACAGGATGACAGTTTTGGAATTCTGAGCCCTTCTCTCATCCTAATTTCATCTCTGCAAAAGCAGAAAAACAATGCAGTTGTTATAAACTTTTATTAGACGTAAGTCTGAGTCCTCCTGGCTTTAGGAAGATAGTTTAGATCACCATCATTTACCTACAGCACAATAACAGAATACAGCTGCTCCAAGGCATCACTCACTGCAATGGTGACTATTTGATAGCACATACAGCTGCATGATGGGCTCCCTTAGGAGGTGAAGTCAGCAAAAGCCTGAGGAAAAAAAGATTGGTTTACTCTGCGCTCCTGAGCCAAAGCAAACTGTAACCCACAGAAAATATCAAAGGAGTGGCAATGTGCCACGTTTGGTCCAGAAATTTGCTGTGAGCTTTGTCTCTTTGACCAGCAACACATATTTTGGGGTTACATTAGGATGGTATAAAAAGCCTTTTCCAGCAGATTGTAGCAATACAGCCAGTCTGTATGGCGAGAGCATTTGTTCTGATGGTTAGCAAAATGTTAATCTGCAAAGAGAACCTTGGATTTATTTCAATTTATTTATGCGGATGTGATAGCTGAATAAAAACTCTTGGGCTTCTTGTGGTACATATGTGCACATCCTGGCCTGGATCAGGAACAGTGTGGTCAGCAGGACCAGGGAGGTGATTCTGCCCCTGCACTCGGTGCTGGTGAGGCCACACCTTGAATCCTGTGCTCAGTTCTGG
>NW_008680860.1:10892-16248 GCF_000695815.1 Acanthisitta chloris
GGGGAGGGTTAGGTTGGATCTTAGGAAGAGATTTTTTAGGGAGAGAGTGATCAGGCATTGGAATGTGCTGCCCAGGGAGGTGGTGGATTCACCATCCCTGGAGGTTTTTAGGATGAGATTGGATGTGGCACTTAGTGCCATGGTCTAGTAACCAGGGTAGGGTTGGACTTGATGATCTTTGAGGTCTCTTCCAATCTGGCTGATTCTATTTCCCATCTGTAAGGACCCCTAACCATTGACCTCTCTGCTTTTAAACTTGCAGTTCCTTAAGTCTTGTGATCCCAATAGAGTTTAAGTATCTTGCCTTTATTTTTACACAAAAAAAATAGATGTGAAATGATGATTTCTAAATAAATGTTCTAAAATTTCACAAAAGATCACCCATTAGCTAACAATGAAACAAACTACCTCATTACTTTAGAGATCTTAGGAGTATTTTTAGCATCTAGGTTTGGTAGCACTTGCATGGAAGGAGGCTGATTGCACATTTTTTAGGGAAGTTTCTGGTTTTTTTCATTTCGCCACAATTATTTTCTTAAAGAAAACTTTCATAGCTGACACTTGAGCCAGTTTGGCTGCAACTCTCAGCACAATTTGTACAACATAGTTCTGAATCATGTGCTGAAAAGATACTATCAGGTTTTCAGTGTGACTCAGGCTTTGGAGACTAAAGTCTCCCTACACTGCATCTCCAGAAATCTGAGGTCTTGGACAAATCCACTGCATTCAATGAGAATCTTGTTATCAAGGACTCTCTGACTGCTGTAATGAATATGCACATGTTGGGTGTAAAACTTCCTTCACAGTCATGACTTTGTATCCATCAGGGCCAAAAGCAATATCCCACCTGGTATTCCTACCCTTTGCTTCTCTCTCATTACTATTACAAAGTTCATTTTTTCTCTGTCACCATTTTAATTTATAGACTGGCATCAAAAGCAGTTCTTACTGCAGAATGAATAGAAAGTATTTCTGCTTGTGCAAGACTCCAGAGTTGATGTACATTTCTGCAATATGTGTCTGCATTAATCTTCTTAAATTACTTTTTTGTTAGACCTTATTATGCTTATTTATTTTCTTTCTTTCCTTACCCATTTAAATGTCAAGTAGAATCTCAGCAGACTAGGTAATATAACTGTGACAGCTAACAAAGCTGAGAAATCTGATTTCAAGCCCAGTCCAAATAAAACAATGATAAATATAAACCAATAAGCCATAATTGACACCATCATTTAGCTTTGTTCCAGTTAGTCTTGACTTTTTCCATTCCCTGTATTTGAAGATTGTTGGTATGGAAAAATTGTGGTTCCATCAGACCATTGCAGGAGATGATATTTTAAAGGAGAGTTTGCTCCTGAGCGCAGTAATAAGCAGTAACCTGAACCCAGTTTGTGGGTTGCTCAGAAGCCAGTCCTGCCCCTTATCCTTTTCCTGCATCCTTTTGTGTCCTGTTCAGCAGAGCAGGCTGGTACTTCTTACCCAAATATCAGCAGAGTCTGGAGCAATATTTCAGTGACTAGGACAGCTCCAGAAAGACAAAGATAAAACTTCATCAAATAAGAATTTCAAATTTTTGACACTTTCAGGGAAAAGACTTCCTAGAAACTTCCTCACAGCAACTTCTCAGTATCTGAAGGGCCTACAAGGGAGCTGGAGAGAGACTCTGTGTTAGGAACTGCAGTGACAGGACAAGGGGTAATGGGTTCAAATAAAAGGAAGGGAAATATAGGTTAGATATTAGAAAAAGCTTTTTTACTCTAAGGGTGATGAGACACTGGCACAGGTTGCCCAGAGAGGCTGTGGCTGCCCCAGCCCTGGTGGTGTTTAAGGCCAGGCTGGATGAGCCTTGAGCAACCTGATCTAGTGAGGAGGTGTCCCTGCCCAGGGCAGGGGGTTGGGACTGGATCATCTTTAAGGTCCATTCCAACCCTTAAATTCTATGATTCTATGAAAGTGTTGAAATTTTCAGTTGCCAGTATGCCATGAAATTTTAACTGTTGTGGTTAAGTATAGGCCAGACTCTGCTAAATAACTGCACCAAAGAATACAAAATATTCAATGGTCTGGAAAAACAAACCATTTAACAATGAAAGCAAGACTGACTCCCTGCTGCCCCAAATTCCGATTGTCTTGGCAGTCTCTGCCCAGGCTAGTTTTGGTAAGCCAAGAAATGTAACTGCCTCTAGTCTACAAAGCCAAACAGATGAATTCTTTAATCCTACAAGCAACTGAAGTGGGAAATTATTACAATATTGGATTTGCAGAGAAGAGAATATTGATGGTGCATTACTAAATGAATGCTCAGATTTCCGGGGCAGTTGAGTATTTGCTTACAGGTTTTTTTTTTTCAACTCACCTCGATAGTTTCATTTGGTGCAGCATTGCTCTAAAGTATAAAAATCAATTATTTTTCTCAAAGACATTTGTATGTCATGTAGAAGCAAAAAAAAAAAAAGAAAGATTAAAGCATTATAAGTACTTAAATCCATTCCGCTTATCTATGCATGTCAAACTGTTCTGTGATGCTCCACAGGCTTTTTCAGTGCTTGAGCAAGATGAGGAAGTAAATGCTGCTAAGCCTAATTTAAAAATGCAAATGATTTTGCTAAACAAAGATGTCATGTTGAAAATATTCCATAGCAGTGAGAAGAAGAAAATGATTGGACTCAAGTTGCACCTGCTCCAGGTCTCTGAATGAGCAGGCAGTGCCAAAGCATAAGAGTAAATTGTGCATTATACAACTAGGAATAAGCTGCTAGATCAGAAGTTAAAACAGCAATATCTGGAACAGTGTATTTGGAATATTTTTAAACTGAGCTAATTCTATCTTACTTGTCTCTACTAGTCAGTAATGCTTATCACTTCATTATAATACCCAATATGTTCTCTCCCCTCCTCTTTTAAATATAATGTTAGTATGCACAATAATTTGGACCATGTTTCTCACTTTTGCACTGCTTTGCACACAGAGGAGCAGGTCTGCTGGGTCTTGCTGTCCCCTGGGCTTAGGTGCCTCATTCTGCACCACAGTAAGGGAAGAAGGAAGGGGGAGGTGATACTTTGCAGGGCAGCAGGAGAAAGCAGCACCTCAAAGGTTGTTAAACCTCCTGATAAAACTCAGCTCAAAGCCTTCTGTGAAATGATTTCAGGATTTGATCCAGATCAGAGGATCAGAGACACTTGTCTCTAGGTGAAAAACATGCCCCTTTTCTCCTCTGGTTAGAATCTTAGAATCATCAAGGTTGGAGGAGGCCTCTCAGACCATCAAGTCCAACCATTAACCTGCCACTCTGCTGTTGTTAGTGACAACCTCCCATAGTAAAAGCACATAATTCTATAAATTTTCTCTGCTTTTGAGAAAATGGGGTGAGAACTGAGGAAGGAAACACACAGATATGATGATGGGTTTTGAGCTCAGTTATAGGACAAATTTTCATGAATATATAGATTATGAATGAAAATCAGGATTGTAAAATATAATAGATCTGGAAAATTCCCTGAACTCCCCTTTCTCCTCACCAGCCTCATCCTGGCCCCAGTGCTGCTTCTTGCTTCCTGGGTCATAAAATTAAAGTTTTAAACCAAGACGTTCATGTTTTCTCCTCTTGTAAAGGATTATTTTATCTTTCCCTTAACAGTATTGGCATGCAGCACACAAAAGATCCAGGTACAGCTGAGCACTGTTACAAGCAGAAATTACAGCTTTGTGAGGGATACAGTTGGGTGACAGTGTTCTTGGCTTCATGCAATTTATTGTCAGTGTCTAACAGTCACCCTCTAGAAATCTCTAGATGAAGTGAAGGTACAAATAAATAAATCTCCTTATTCCGTGACTGAATCAGTTTGTTCTTCAGAGATACTTTTCCACATAAAACAAACTCTTAGCAATAAGATAGTGGTTTCTACTGCACCTCAGAAGCTAACAAACCCTGTTCTAAATACTGAGTTCACAATGCATGGCATAGCCTTTCAATTCAGCAACTCACAGTCTCTAAACAAAGCCTTAAAAATAACCTACATTAGTTGAGCTCCACAAAGGCAAATGAAGATAAGATATGAACTGCTAGGAAAAGTAGTTACATGGAAGCACAAACCCAGGAATGTCAGGGCCAGGTTTGTCAGAGCTGGGGATTGTCCCAGGACAGCAGTGATGCCCTTTGCTTTGTGTCCACTCCTAACAGCAGACTTCAAACAAAAGGCTAACTGCCCAACTTCCCCAGCTCCGTTGCTCAGTGAGGGCTTTGCTCATGCTGTGGCTCACCAATCTCTCTTTTCATAATTTCTGACTGAAGTTCTGTAATAAAGACAACAACATATGGTTGCCTATGGTGGCTTCAGTTATTTTAAAGTAAACCTTTCTGGGCTGCCCTCTGTTTCTGCTGAAGGAGAGTGGTAGAGCATCTGTCCTCTCTCACATGCTCTACAAATTGCAGGGCAGCTCTGCCCCAGCTGTTAGACAGGTTATAAATAGGCAGAGTTCTGAAGCATCAAAATGACTTGAAAAAGAAGGAATGGTACAGGTTCATGTGCTTATCAGTTTGTCTGGAAATCAGCTGTTTTTCTGATTGGTTATGTAAGTGCTGGGATTTTACAAGCCTACTTAACTACCTATTAACGTCTTAAGGTTAATTTTTTCAGCATGTTGAGGTGTAAGCCCTGACTGCCACTTTCCCCACAGGAGAATGTTTATGCAAGTGTAGCTCTGGTTTCTCTGTGGTGTAAGCAAGGGTTGAGCTCACACACTGCTGGTGCACTTACAACTTCCCAGTTCCATCTGTATTCACAAAACCTATAGGAACTCTAACTCTGGAACCTCTGGCCTATTGCCAGACTAGGTAGATGTCATTCAGCAAGGTCAAAAGTCATTACAGATGGTCAGGTGGAGATCCTGACCATGTGTAATCACAAGCTGTGTCTTGACTGGAAATGAAAATCAAATCATAGAATTTTAGGGGCTGGAATGGACCTTAGAGATCATCCAGCCCCAACCCCTGCCCTGGGCAGGGACACCTCCCACCAGATCAGGTTGCTCAAGGCTCATCCAACCTGGCTGTGAACACTGCCAGGGTTGGGGCAGCCACAGCCTCCCTGGGCAACCTGGGCCAGTGTCTCACCACCCTCACAGGAAAAAGCTTGTTTATAAGATCTAGCCTAATTTTCCTGTCCTTCAACTTGAACCCATTAGCCCTTGCCCTATCACTGCAGTTCCTAACAAAGAGTCTCTCTCCAGCTTTTCTGTAGCCCCTTCTGATCCTGAAAAGTTGCTCTGAGGTGTCCACACAACCTTCTCTTCTCCAGGCTGAATAGCCCCAACTCCCTCAGCCTGTCCTCATAGGGGAGATGCTCCAGTCCTCTT
>NW_008680860.1:16307-29056 GCF_000695815.1 Acanthisitta chloris
CACCAGAACTGTGTGCAGTATTCCAGGTGGGTCTCACCAGAGTAGAGAGGAAGAATCACCTCTTTTGACCTGCTGCCCACACTCCTTTGGATGCAGCCCTGGACTGGGTTGGTTCTCTAGCATGCAAAACAATATCTTTGTGTGGCATGTCAAGCAATTCAGATACCACATCCTGCAAAGTGCAGAGGAGTCACAGGAACACCGGTGGGGCAGAAGCACCAGTTCCTCCTTCTCCCACTGTCAGCACTGTTGGCAACACAGTCTGTCTCCTTATCAAAGCTACCCACCCTCCAGCCTTTTTTGTTCTTCTCACCTGCCTCCCACAGACCATCAGGGCATAAAATTTGGCTTGCAAAAAGCTGAAGCACAACACTCAACTTCCGCTGATGGAGTCTGTTGCTGTAGGAAGTTGCTTGGCACATCTTCATCGAGAAGACTGGACCCCTCTGCCTTCCTATTTAAGCCTCCAGAGCCATTGAGGGAGGCTTTGTTGCCAATTCTGTCCCTTAAAGGAAGAGGCCTGTAGGTCCATCTGCTTTTGCATAAATAGGGGCATACTTTAGTCGTGTCCTCTCTTTCTCTCTGCCTGTTTTTAGGGCTGCTTTGTGTTAGCATCTATAAAAAAAAAAGTGTCTTCTACGATAGCACCATCTCGGATCCCACAAATTTTTGAAAATGAAATCATGAATCACCATGCCTACCATGTTTGCTGAATGTGTTGTTCAGTCACATTAAAGAGATTTTTCAAGACAGTTAATTTGACATCATAAATATAAGCTCTTGAAACCCTAAATGCCACTGCATAATTAGAAAGAAAGCCTTAAGTGAACTTTGAAATTTCCTTTTCCCCTACTTCTTGATTTGCACTCTCCTCAACTTGAATTTACTCTTTCATTGCTCTCAGTTGAGTCTGAAATTATTTCTGCTGCTAAACAGGCATCCAGAAACTAATTATGTTTCTTTACCTGTAATCCTAGATATTATCTTTAAAAAATCAACTAATTTAAATCTAATTCAACTGGTTTGTAAAACTATTTTTATTCAAATCCTGGGCTGCATCCAAAGGAGTGTGGGCAACAGGTCAAAAGAGGTGATTCTTCCCCTCTACTCTGCTCTCCTGTGACCCACCTGGAATACTGCACACAGTTCTGGTGTCCTCAACATAAGGAGGACATGGAACTGTTGGAGCAAGTTCAGAGGAGGCCACAAAGCTGGTAAGGGGACTGGAGCATTCCCCCTGTATGATAACACGGTGATGGTAAACTGGATGCTGTATGGATAGCTGTAGTGGATCTTTCAGTTCAAAGGGCACATTAATATATCCTCTGTACAAGGTTCTGAGTTCTGGAGAGGAAAACACCTATGGCAAACCCTCAACTGCAGTTAGGTTCAACTTGCAGTGGAAGTTAGGTTCCATGCTAAAAGCACAAAGGTACACAGAAGAACTTCCAACCCTGATATGTTCTTGAAGTTCTCACACTGTCATGGGGCTTGTGTGTTTATCTCTGTAACAAATCAACTGCTCGTTTTACTTACCAGGAGCTCTTCTGCTGCAGCCAGCAACAGCCTGAACTGGAACAGAGGCAATTAGACAAGCTGCCTGCAGGCAGACAGTCCCTGCACTCACTCAGGCCCACTCACAAATTTCTTAGCTATTTAAAGATATAACTGTGCAGTCACACACACACTAATGAAGTGGAAATGAGGATTATCTGGAGCAGGAGTGTGTGCACGTGGCTTTCTTGGGCATAGCATCTCATAATGCCTGACATGTCATCTTCATTCAGCTTCCTTCTGTTTTTAAAGTGTACTGCTTTCAATTGCCTTCATGCAGAGCAGTGAGGCTTGTGACATCTTCAGTATAAAGCACGTAAAGGAAAAGACACTTCCCTATGGTTTCTGGGAGAGACAAGATCCCAAGTGCTCACAGACTGCTAGCTGAAATTTGTGGGTTTCAGGTAATCTAGAATCAAATGTTCTCCCGCCCTTTTTTCCTTTTCTTTTTTTTTTTAATCACTCCTATTATTTCACCTCCTATTGCTCCACCCCTGTGTAGTTCTGGGAAGCAGGCAGGACTTTTTTTCTTGCCTTGCTGTTCAATTGGTGTGCTGTGTTGAGATGGAAAAATGTGATTGGGTAATTTGCAAGTGTTCCTCTTCCCTGAGCATAAATACCTACTGAAGAGGGATGTACTATAAGGATTGACATCTCTGTTTTGTGGAGATCTGCAAAAAATAAGGAAACTGAAAATTACCAGTTGTTGCTTTTCTGTTGCTGATATTTGTTTTTAGATTACAATTTCCTTTCCCCCACTGACTAAATTTTGGTGACATATTTTCACTGCCATTGCCTCTCATCACTTACTACTTTTTGGAGTCATTAGCAGTTATAACTAACATGCATAGTACAACTTTTTAGTAGGTAGGAGACTAGGAATGGTGTAAAAGATGTAACTCTCTCCTCCATGCACAGTAAAATTTGTATGTTTAAATGGTTAAAGTGGATCTTGAGTTGGAATGTGAGATGAGGTGTTTGAAATAGCCTGACAGTTACTCAGAAGGAACAAAAAATCTTCTGGAAGACAGAGCTAATTATCCATTAGCACTTGGATGCAATGCTTGTCTCACACTAATTTCCACGGTTGCCAAAATGATTCTGGCAGAGGAATCAGCTGTGAAATGTAGGAATAAAAATATTAGTTTGGAAATACTAGATATGCCCTGTAGCTGCTTGCAAAAGGATGTACATGAACGGGAGTGTGAGGCAGCAGCATTATACAGGTGGGAGAATTTCCCTGCCCCATTACCTCCTTCTTCCCCCTGCTTTATATGCTGAGCATGATGTCATATGGTATGGAATATCCCTTGGGTTAGGTGTCCCTGCTGTGTGCCCTCTCAGCTTGTTGAGAAGCCCCAGTGAACTCACTGATGGGGGCAGTACAAGAAGGGAAAAAGCCTTGATGCTGTGCAAACACTGCTCAGTGATAAGAAAAGAATCTATATAGTGTCAAACCTGTGTCCAGCACAAATCCAAAACAGAGCCCCATACTAGCCACTGTAAGGAAAATTACATCTACCCCAGCACATAGTGATAACCTGAGTATGAAGCAGCTCAGGCAAACCTTCTGCACTATAACCTAACTCCAGAGGCTTTGTGACAGGTATCCCTCAGCTATACAGCAGTACCTTCCTTATCTCACCAATGTGTGATCAGGCTATGGCAAACCATCCAAAAATCCATTCTTGTCAAAGTAGAACCATGTCACTCAACTGACAGTTTCTCTGCCCAACATTACATCAGGATGCAGGGCAGGTTGTGAAAACATCAAGCCTTCCTTCTGTTGTACAGTCCTCTGCATGATTAGAGTGACAGTCTCCATCTCTAGGTGTGAGTGGAGGAAGTATTTTTTCCCATTCTTGCTCTGTATTTTCATTGAGTGTGCCACAAAACCCACACTACTCCTTTCAGATTCCATGTAAAAATCTCTGCCGTGAGCTGCCAACTCCTATCTAACATGATATGAGGTTTCCAACTGCTCTCCTTGCAGACCCTAATGGAGTGTTTCCAAAAGCAGACAGCACAGTATATGCTATCTTCTGTGAGTCATTCAGGTTTCACCTAAATAAGATCCTGACATGACTTTCCTATGTCTCCCCCCACCAGCCACAGTACTATTTTAGGGACACCTTGCATGTCATCAGAAGGATCATAGAATCATTCGGGTTGGAAGAGACCTCCAAGATCATCAAGTCCAACCCTACGGTGGTCACTAGACCATGGCACTAAGTGCCACATCCAGTCTCATCCTAAAAACCTCCAGGGATGGTGAATCCCCCACCTCCCTGGGCAGCACATTCCAATGCCTGAGCACTCTCTCTGTAAAAACTCTCTTCCTAATATCCAACCTAACCCTCCCCTGGCAGAGCTTGAGTCTGTGCCCTCTTGTCCTGCTGCTGGTTGCCTGGGAGAAGAGACCAACCCCCACCTGACTCCAACCTCCTGTCAGGGAGTTGCAGAGGGTGAGAAGGTCTCCCCTGAGCCTCCTCTTCTCCAGGCTGAACACCCCCAGCTCCCTCAGCCTCTCCTCATGGCACTTGTGCTCCAGTCCCTTCACCAGCCTGTGAATGATGATAGAGGATGTAGGATGAGTTATACTGCTCTCCTTCCCAGCATTTGTATCAGTAATGTGCCTGAAATTTAGTCCAAATTCCTTTTCAGAAGGTGCTTATCTCAAAGGACTCAGTGGATTTACGATCTTGATATTTTAGAGACTATCCCCATTTTAATGACTGGACTGCATTAATGAATCTTCCCGAGTTATCTCTTCCATAATCCACTGCTTCAAAACCAGCTGTGAATATTTCCTTTCCATTAAAGCTTATTCCTTTGGGTTTGATGTAATTACATGCCACTTATGGTTTAAAGAAAATATTCCAATAAATATTTGTGCCACATGCACCACCTACTTTCTCCAGTGCTCTTAACAAATTTCTGTAAGCCTCAGACTGTAATTCATGTTAGAGGGAGCCTGTGGTTATAACAGAGCAAGCAGACACAGATGTCCACTCTGGAGGGAGTATTAGAATCCCATTTCTTGCTAAAACAGGCCAGGGAGGCACTGAGAATATGCCAGAGTGAAGTGCTGAAGAGGATCCAGCTGCAATGCCAGGCTTGATCCTCCCGCTGGTTATTTATAGCTTTGTCAGAGTAAGGCTAAGCATCCACTTCTCTTAAGCACAGACAGAAACAACGGCAGCATGAGACTGTCACGGAGGGACAGGAAAGAAGATGGCAGATCTAGACAGAAGATTAAAGACTGTCCAAGTCTGAAGTGACAGGAAAGAGAAGAAAATCTATTGTCAGTCTTTCCCACTCTGAAATTCATGAGGCAGCTTTTGGCTGCTTTAAGATATGCATGTGTGGTACTGCAAATGTGGAAGTACAACACTTTAAGGGCATATTTAAATTCTGCCTTAACATTAGCTCATATGTGAAATCTGGTTTACAGAGCCAAGTCTGTACAAGAGCAAAAAGTGAAACCTATTTTGCAGGCTATACAAGCAATCCTTTCAGTGGTCTTTGAAACTGGTGCAATGGGTGAAGAGGAGGGTTTCTTATTTCTCTGTGCAAGCAAGACAGGGACCCTCTGGAAGGTACAAATCCTTACCACAGCATCATGAACACCCACACATGCCTGAGAAAGGACTACAACTCAATGCCACGATTTAGCTTGCAGCTGTTGATTCCTGTGCCTTGTCAGGATGTAATTAAGGTATCGTCAAGCTGAATAGGAAGATGGGACTTTAAAACTAAAAGTATCTCTAGTAATTATGGTTTAGATCTGGAAAGCAATGGATGGATTTTGATTTCTGAAAGAGACAATGCTATTCCTGAAGGTGGTGGAGTAATTGTGGAGTGAAAGGTAAAATAAACACCCTTGTAATTCCCTGTCTTTATGCCATGCTGCTGAGGGTGTACATACAATCCCATGAGGGAGGACAAATGTCTTAGCATGTAGGTCTGTCTGTTTTGGGAAAAAAATAGGAATTTGCTATGTTTACTAGTAAATATAAAACTTCATTCCAGGACAAAAAACCAAAGGGACTATTTCAGCTATGCATGGTCACTATGCAGGAAGACACATGTGGTTTTGTTTTAAAAAGAAGCCAACAAACAAAAATCTCCTTTGGCATTCAAGACTGCATGTCCATACTTGGCTGTGTAAAGAGCTTTGTTAACCAACCCTTGGAAGAAATGTCCTTTCTGAATTCCTGTAAGACTAGACTTTCACCCTTAGCAAGGGCATGTGCTCATTCCTTGGACGTTCTGGAGAACACACTGGAGACAGGGGCCCTGGTGAAGGGCTACAAAATGTCTCAGTGCTTAGGTTTCAACACCCTGACCCAGTGCCCACACTACTGTTAGCAAGCTACCTGGAAATTATTCTAGTATCAAAGACTAATGTAAAATACGAATCAGTATACTTGTACCTAAGTATCTAAAGATATGTAGTGTCAAATCCTTAAAATACTTTGAGTCAAGAAATGAATGAAAACCACTCAATCTACTTTGATTCAAGTGAAAGCTGCTCCACATTTTTTCCTCAAAATATACCTTGCCAAGGATTTTCCTTTTCTGCATATGTTATTGTTCAATTTGAATTAATTTGTGGGAGCTGTTTCCTGGATGTTTTTCTTCCATCCCTTAAGTGAGCACTGGCATTTATCTGACAATATGGTGAGAGATGATTCAAGGAAGAATTGGCCAGAAAAGCTAATTTCTTAATTTCATAGTTACTTTTCTCTCTGAACTAACTTACTGCACATTTGTACAAATGCCAGGACTGTAAAAGAGATGAAGTAGGAGCTGGAGGAGAAGGTGAGAGACTACAGAATCTCTGATTTGACCAGCTCAAATGGCATCCTTAACCTCCTTCTGAACCTGTTTAAAAGCTTGATGGCTAAATTGCAATGCAAGTGACAATATTTAGGTACCTCCTCAGCACAGCAAAGCCAAGCAGTAGCAAGGTAAGCAGCCAGATCTGAAAATCCAGCTGCTGTGATGGCAAAATGACATTCCTCACTCCCTTAGTAAACAGAGATCATAGACAACATGATCCATAATCAAACCCCTCTTTGCTTTCTTAACAGTCTGTTTTATTTCTCACCAAGGCAACAGCCTTGTCACCCTTCACTAGTATAAGAATTGCTTCCCTTCCTTGAGAAGCTGAAGTGTGTCTCCTATACTGGGTATGTTCTCTTGCACTCAACTAAGCTAATCACAACCCTAGACTGCAATTCCTTCTCCTCCTGTGCTGAAGATGGATTACAATTCTTCCATGTGGCATAAGCCCACTCAGCAGTTAGTACTGTCTCCAACATTCCCACTTCCCCAGTCATTTTGTCCTCCACTCTCCTTTGTGCTACCACCAACATTCCACTTTGAGGAAAAAGTGCAAATGGCACAAGGTCATGGAAAAGCAAGCAACAATTAAATGAGAGGGTTTTGTAACATGAGACTCAAGTGTGGGCTGCTGTCCTCTTTTCCCTCTGCTCTGGCCATGTGTTCCTGCTGCTCTCTTGGGCTGGATGAAACCAATGTACAACGACATATGTCTGTGCATATAGCCTACATTACATGCACACGTGTATGGAGTATGGTGTGAGCACTTGCGTAGTTAAGAGAGTAGGAGAACTTGCAAACAGAAAAGTTGCTGGACTATTTCAAGAATGTTTCAAAAAATCTTTAACACTTCATTGAAACCTTCATCACCCTATGAGGACAGGCTGAGAAAGTTGGGGCTGTTCAGCCTGCAGAAGAGAAGGTTGTGTAGAGACCTCAGAGCAATTTTTCAATATCTGAAGGGCCTACAAGGAGCCAGAGAGGGACTCTGTGCTAGGAATTGCAGTGACAGAACAAAGGGTAATGGGTTCAAGCTGAAGGAGGGAAAGTCTAGGTTAGATATCAGTAAAAGGTTTTTCCCTGTGAGGGTGGTGAGACACTGGCCCAGGCTGCCCAGGGAGGCTGTGGCTGCCCCAACCCTGGCAGTGTTCACAGCCAGGTTGGATGAGCCTTGAGCAACCTGCTCTGGTGAGGAGGTGTCTCTGCCCAGGGCAGGGGGTTGAGATTAGATGATCTGTAAGGTCCATTCCAACCCCTAAATTCTATGATGCTAATGTAAGCCAACCACAAATATTCAGCACTGGTAATGAAATAATACAGATACTTAGAGAGAAAGTAGGAACAAAGTATCAGGTTGTCTTTTTCTAGTAAGTTCTGTCCAAACCAAGAAACAGGTGATGTAGGTCCAGAGAAAATAGCTGGCAACAGTGTGGAGTGAGCATAGGTATATATTTTATAGAAAAACATTTATGAGATCTCTCCATGGGGTAATAAGAATGTCACAGTACAGATCCTTTAGTTGCATCATAAATCACTGTGTGGAGCTTATGAGTGATTATGTCTCATGAATCCATGTGTTTTATTCTATTAGGTGGATTTTGATTAAGTTCTTCAGTGGAAACAAACCAAATGAGACTTCAGTAATTTAAGTACTTTTAAAATTCATACTACCTAATTATATTAGCATGAAACTATGAACTCTGACTTGCAGCGGGAAACTGCTTCTAAACAGTATCACTGTTAATTGAACTAAGTTTAATGAAATGTTTGGCAATTTGTCAAATACCCTCTGAAGAGAAATAAAATAGAATATTGGTGTAGAAGCAAAAGTTCTTTGAGGTAGTTTAACCTTTTTAAGTAGACAGCACAGCAAAATCAGATGTGGTCACCTAAACAAGGAGGGTACCAAGCTCCAACTCAGGAACATTTCAAAGAGACCTGGTAGGATGTTTATTCTACTACAGAAATGAAAACACACAGCACTACAGCCTAGGATTTACCTTCCCTCTCTCCCACTGCGCCTTCACTTTGAGTACACTGAAATCTCTTCCAGCTGCTCCTTCCTGATTAGCCCCCACAGGAAGCCTACCTAGAAAGCCCTAAGAACCTAAAACAGTTAGCCCTGTCCCCTGGGACTCAATCCCAGTGTAGCTAATCTGATTTCCGAGATGTAAACAGAGAGAAATGGACAAAAATAGTATGTGCAAAGAATAGAACAGGAAAGTTGGGACATTACATTCTTTCCAGCTCTGTTCACATCGTGCTCATTGCACACGTAACGCTTCTTGCCATAGACAACTCACCAAGCTACCACTCAAGTGGCATCAACATAGAGAGCAGACATCACACTGCACTGTTTGTTCTCCCTAGGATTTCTAGTGCTCATCCTTGTAGCTCACTAGAAACACTGGATTAAATATGGAAACACTAGCAGTTCTTCTGTTATGCTGAGCTACTGGAGTTGGAAGCAACAATTTTCAAAGCTCATCAGAAGATTTCCAACTTAAGCAAATGTGAAAAACTCTTCCTCCAATACAATCTATTAATTTCATGTGGTAAAAGCTTCACTTTCATTAACCAGTTTGGGAATGAATGGACTATTACATGTATCAAAATACCTGTTCTGCTTAAAAAAATAATCCTCCTTTTGAAAAAGTCATCTGCTACAACTGAGTGAAGTATTTAGTGTTTTAATAAAGCAAGGTTAGCATACTGGGTAAGCATATGTAGGACAGCCATGAGTCTATTTTTACTGGTACTAACTGTGCTAATCTGTAACAGGGCATTTATGCAAGCTGTGTTCATATGGTCTTGTTGCATTTAGAGTTGGAGTAAAATTAGACCTCTTATAACAAAACACAAGCTCTTAGAAATGAAAGTAGAACTCTACATCGAAATGTATTACCACTTTTTTCTGGAAAAACAACTGTTCATGTTACAGTACATGAGAATTATTTTTTTTCTCCTGAAAACCTAATGACAACTTGCAGAAGCAGTTTGATTCATAGAATCACGGAATTTAAGGGTTGCAATGGACCTTACAGATCATCTAGTCCCAACCCCTGCCCTGGGCAGGGACACCTCCTCACTAGATCAGGTTGCTCAAGGCTTTAGCCAGCCTGGCCTTGAACACTGCCAGGGTTGGGGCAGCCACAGCCTCCCTGGGCAACCTGGGCCAGTGTCTCACCACCCTCACAGGGAAAAACTTTATTTCTAATATCTAACCTAAATTTCCCTCCTTCAACTTGAATACATTGCCCCTTGTCCTGTCACTGCAGTTCCTAACACAGAGTCCCTCTCTGGCTCCTTGTAGCCCCTTCAGATATTGAAAAATTGCTCTGAGGTCTCTACACAACCTTCTCTTCTCCAGGCTGAACAGTCCCAACTCCCTCAGCCTGTTCTCATAGGGGAGATGCTCCAGTCCTCAGCAACTTCGTGGCCTCCTCTGGACTTGCTCCAACCATTCCATGTCCTTCTTATGTTGAGGACATGGAACTGTCCTGCCAGAGATTAAAACATCTGTGGCACCACTGGCAACAGCAGTTTACAAAACCTTCCACACGAAAAAGAACATATTTCCTGCTTAGGACAGTCTGGTTTGCTTGCTAATTGAGAAGCTGGGGAAACTATTCCATATTCATGTTCTTCTTCCTCCCTCATTCCTCCAGCTTCTGCTCATTTAGTGTCAGTCATTGGAAAGGAATCAGAAAATAGATTATATTGAAAGAATTTTGTATTAGTGCAGTGTGCAATAGATTGAGTGAAATTAAGATATCAGATATAGAAAGCATTTAGAAGCTAAGAAGTGAAATATTCTTTTGGAACACCACAGTTTAAATCAAGAGAAAAGGTATTTGGTGACCTGGAAACGTATTTCTTGATCTCTCCCTGGAGGTTATGCTTTTGAGTTACTGTTCAATAGTTACTCGTAAGCTGTTAGCTCTTTTCTTTATAGTGATAACTAAATTGCAGAATAACTGGGTACTAAAATTTTGCTTTGAAATTTTCCTTGACAAAGAGGGGATTAAAAGACAATTATCACTTTCCTAGGAAAAATCACAGGCATCCAGCACATATGAGATTTGAGTCTGTGACTTGAAACCTCTATCTCAGAACCTCCTCTGGGTTTATGAAAAGCCATTTCAGTTCTTCTGCCTCTTCTCTCCCACCTGCAGAGTGGTAAGAGTAATGTGTAAAAAAAAAGGTGACTGAGCTAGATAAAACCCAGTCTGTGTTTTCAAGAGGCAAATTGTGCATCAAGAAGTTATACTGAGTATTTTTACACCAAATCTAAGTATAGTCTTTCTTTGGCAAGCTGTCTTTTTCATATAGCTCTACCCTAACGTAGACAGATATCATTTCCTCTAAGATTCTATGAAACATGAAGAATAAAGTCAAAGCTCAACAGGTCAAAAAGCAAAAACCCAGTCTGTGTTTTCAAGAGGCAAATTGTGCATCAAGAAGTTATACTGAGTATTTTTACACCAAATCTAAGTATAGTCTTTCTTTGGCAAGCTGTCTTTTTCATATAGCTCTACCCTAACGTAGACAGATATCATTTCCTCTAAGATTCTATGAAACATGAAGAATAAAGTCAAAGCTCAACAGGTCAAAAAGCAAGGAGTAATTAATTTTTACACCATTGTTATTTGGAGTAATCATTTCCTCTGAGAGAATAAGCCTTTTTTTTTAGGATAAATTCTAAATAGGAGAATTAAGTGACTGTGGTCAATGTATTTGCATTAAAAGCAGTCCCTTCCCATATCGAGCAACAAAGATCCCACTGATTATCTGCCTGATAACCCTGTTCTGTGTAAGAATATATTCAGGATCCTGTTCAAGTGAGGGCATTTCAGCTGCACTTGAACCATGTTTGTACTTCCCAATGCTGTGACTCTTTCACTTGGGAGAATACATGCAGAATGGCCAAAAAGGAGGAAACTGCTGTCTGTCTTGGAGTCTAGGAAATTAGTACCACTAAACATTACTTCTTGCTATATCCCCTTCCTTGTTTCACCCAGCATCATCCCAAATCGACCCAGAATCTGTTCAGTTTCTCACCATATACCTTGGCTGGTTGCTCACTAGCACACTATGATTAGGTTGTGTATTTTGCTCTCTGTCTTGTGGAAACTGATAGTCCAGTTTGACAGTGAATTGAGCCCAATAACCTTTGACCATGTTCCTAACTTTGAACTGCTGCAATTACACTGCTGCTCTCAAGGCTGCTGCAGCACCCCCAGGCAGGACACAACCTCCAGTCATAGCCACCATGGGATGCAGACTCAGTTTCTTGACAGAAGGTGTCTGTGTTCATCAGCTAGAGCTGAAATGTTTGTGTCCTTGAGGGAATCCCAGCCCGCTCCATGAGAGCCTTCAGCTGGTCTTTACGTTGTGTGCAGCATGAGCAGTGCTGGAAAACTTAGGCCTGGGATAAAGCCGATCTTTCCTAAAGCCTTGCTGTGCTTCCTGAGACCAGGAAAGGTCCTGAAATAGGATTCTGAGCAAGGATCTGCCCTCAGAGTCCTTCATCAAATAAAAAGCTGTTAAAAACATATCATTAGATTTCCATCCAGTTTCATGCAGACAGTGTGTAAAGAAACAGCTCCTATTTCGTCATGCACACACTTAACCAAAAGCTGCTTTTACTTGCATTATAACCCACAATAATGAGATTTAAATTTAATTTCATGTGTAAAATAATTCTCTTTGAGTTCTTTAACAGCTTCTCCTCATCTAGTATGGAAAGAGTTTTTTCTTTAATTGTGTCTCTATGCCTTCAGGAGCACTGAGCAGCCTTATAAACAGCTGCTCTTTCCAACCTGTCACTTAACAAGTTCCAGTTTGGAATCATTTTCTCTTTGGCTTATTTTTCTCTCCTCTCAGTTGCAGATTATGAACATTAAAAAAAATACAGAGGGTCACAAAATCTAAAATCCAAATGTGGAGAAACCTCTGCAGTAATTTTTATTAACGTACTCTGTATAAAACTGCGGTTTTGCTTTATGTTTGCTTGTAAAAGAAAGCTGGAAATAGAGATTTTTACATTTAACATATACTGTTGTCAGCCCAGCACCCTACCCAAATAACTCCCAACAGACTTTTCCCCAGAGGAGATGACAGTGAGTACTTACCGAGGCACAGTTGCTTTCTGACTTGTCTTCTAGAAAGCCAATTTGGCATGGTGTCCTCTGATTCTGCAGCCAGTAGTCTGTTGATTCTAGCAGACTGTTACTGCAGAGAATCTGTTAAAATATTCAAAAAGAATTAAAATAATTAAAGACTTTATTCAGTCCTACTGTTCTTTGGGGGCCTGAACTCTATTGCAGTAACTCAAAGCAAATTTT
>NW_008680860.1:29099-36771 GCF_000695815.1 Acanthisitta chloris
TTGTTTTGGATCTGTCCAGTTAATGCACCTTAAATCAAATTATTTATAATCGTAGAATCATAGAATCAGCCAGGTTGGAAGAGACCTCCAAGACTGTCCAGTCCAACCTTACTGTGGTGACTAGACCATGGCACTAAGTGCCACATCCAGTCTCAGCTTCAAAACCTCCAGGGATGGTGAATCCACCACCTCCCTGGGCAGCACATTCCAATGCCTGAGCACTCTCTCCATAAAAAATCTCTTCTTAATATCCAACCTAACCCTCCCCTGGCAGAGTTTGAGTCTGTGCCCTCTTGTCCTGCTGCTGGTTGCCTGGGAGAAGAGACCAACCCCCACCTGACTCCAACCTCCTGTCAGGGAGTTGCAGAGGGTGATAAGGTCTCCCCTGAGCCTCCTCTTCTCCAGGCTAAACTACCCCTAAAGTATTGGCCTGTTTTCTTTCAGAACGGAAAATCCTTGGAGATACTTGAAAGAGAAACCCAATATTTCTATTTAAAAATATTGCTATGATTTTTGTTCAGTGTTAAAGTGATCAACTCAGATGTTGGGAAAACAAATTCATTAATTATACCAGAGTGCACAAACTTGCAGCCTTTATGAATGACTTTCTCTCCCTCCACAACAGCTCAGTACTCTTCATTCTGTCAGCAGCTTCATTTCTGGGCCTTCCAAGGCTCCAAACTCTTTCTTCTTAAACATGTTTTTCTGCTTTCTGCTGAAGTACTTAAGACCTTCTGTAATGAGTCCTGAGCTCAGTCAGTACCCTGAGACCAAAACGTTGCCTTTAGTCTCTGTGTCAACTCAGTCCCACAGCTTATGCCACATGCTTTCCTCAAACAAACCCCAAATGAGGCTACAGATATCTGTAGCCTCCAAAGAGGCAATGCCAGTTTTGCAAACCTGATGTTCAGATTGAAGCAAATTCTTTACTTTCTGCCTCTGCACTGATATTCTTCCATGACAAAGAGGGACCATTAGTTTCTTTAAAACAGCTAGGGAACAGCAGGAAGAAAATAACTGCAGCATTGATGCTACTCACAGAACATTTCATATGGCTTATCATCTTCCCCAGGCAGCAATGGTAAGAAACATGTTTCTGAAATGGATGTATATTTTATTTGTACTTCTTGCAGTTCTTGTACTGCATGGAAACAGACTGTGCTCTAGCTTTTTAGACTTTTAGTGTCATAATAGTATTTAAAAATATGAATTTGTCGCTCTACCTGGGGAGGGAAAAGAAAATCTACCTACAATAGTTTACCTCACTGCATGTTTTGCATTGAGACACATTTGTCCTACTTCAAGCCACTTCATCCATAAGCCCAGATCCCTTCCTTAGGAAGAAAAGTGAGAAGAACTTGTGAGGTCTTCTCCTTTCTCAGGGAAGATGAGTGACTGTGGAAAGCTGATCTGGTCAGTTGGCACAATTTTCTAATCCTCTGGGGCCGAGATGTAAGCTTATTGCCACCCACTCTAATTTTTATCTTTCTGGTAGAAAGCCAGTTAGGTAGTTAATACTTCCCTCCCTGTATTATTCTATATTGAGCTCTGAATCAAAGTCAGCAGAAGATGGATGAGGAGGTTGTGGGGAACACCACAGTCCTCGACTTTGGCCTGCTTCAGTGCCCTTCTTTGGTGCCCTCCACAAAGACTCTCCACCCTTGAAGCAGCTGGTTCTCAGCACTGCAGCCCTGCTATATGGGATTTCTTCCAAAGAGTTTTCGATACAAATTTAGGGTTCACAAAATACTCAGGAAAAAGCACTGTGCCCTAAGACTTTGTGCTGAGAATGACAAAGGCTCATGAATGCTTCACAAGAACATCAGCCTCTTCTTGGGGGCTGCTAGCTAATCTTGTTTACCAGCAGAATGACTCTGCACTCAATAAATTTTATAACCTCCCATCTCAGTGCAAAAAGATTTCTGCCACCATAACTAACTTTGAGACTAGATGGGGAAAATAATATACTTCATATCCCAAAGAAACAATTTCCTGTTAGTGTAATAAACTGTTCTTTTTTCTTTTCCCTTTTCTTTTTTTTTTTCAAGTAAATGTTTTAAAGTGTGAAAATATTGAAACCTCATGAACTGGTTGTTAAAATCTAGAATCAAGCAATTTTTTCCTCTTTTCCAAAAATTACCTCTGAGGCTTTTAGGAAGACATAGAATTGAACATATACAAACATGCACACACACATATATATCTACACATACATGATTTCAAGTTTCATTAGATACTTAGATGGGCAGAAGTTCTAATTACCTGTTAAGACATAATTTTGCATATGTAGGAAACAGTTCTCTTTAGCTCAAAAGGCTTTTGCTGTAACTAGAAATCTCATTTCATTTCCTTAAAAATGACAATGAGTTTGTCTTCAGCCTTAATCATTTTAGATCTTGATTTCCCAAAACTCAGTCAGGCAGAAATTTATCATGCAGAAACAAGCTGCACAAATCCTTGGTGCTGTTGTTCTTCGTCTCATAAAGACTCGGAATGCATTTCAGAACAGAGAGATCATCACAGATGTATGTTGTAGAAGATAAACACATAAAATGAGCTGGGCATTCCAAACTTCAACTGGTTTGTCTCCTGTGGAATGTTAAATGACCCTTGGTAGCTCTATTTTACTTTCAGAGGCTGTTTTTATCAGGAAACAAATGCTGGTAAAGGAGCAACAGAAGAAATATCTCTTCTGAAAAATGTTTCAATCAGGTCAGGTCACAGTTGCCAAGCTTGGGTCACCCCAGGATAGTTTATAAGTTGCAAGGCTTTATACTGCATTTGAATTTTTGTATGCAGCTTTTCAGAATAGACTTTGAAGTCAATGGTAGAAATTATTCCATGGAAGTTTTGGACATGTGCTTTTAAAGTAACCTCAAGGAGACGGACTATGTAGTAGGATTATGTTTTCCCTGGGCCAGACTCTGCTCTCCTGTGCATAAGCAGTTCTGCACACACACTTGGGAATGCATCCAGAAGTGTGAAGGGTGCAATACACATAACATTTTCCATACTGGAGGTTGGGGAAAATCATTTGCAGCAATTTGGATTTGAAAAAGCAGGTGAGAAAAACAAAATCAGATGTACTTTAGCCCACGCAGCAGAAGCTGTCAGAGGTCAGCAGTCTAAGAACACAGGTTGGCCCAAAGTCATCTGGAAAGCCTCCAGAAATGACTCAGAAAAGACAGTGCTGTGAGAACAGGAGGCATGCAGGAACATGTGGGAGAGGCCTCCTGGCACATGGTCTGGTTCTACACATATCTGAGTGGTGCTTGGGAGATGGAAGGTGATGTTTGAGTAAGCGGTGGCAGGAATGAGGTTTAAACTCTGTTTTATGAAACACAAGCTCCTGTGTTAGGACCATCATGGACACGTTATTCCTCAGAGCCTTCCCATTAGTACTTCTGTGGAGGAAGAATAGTTTGGGCCACCCTACAGTGCTGACTGCAGTGGGGTTACACACACCTGCTGTGCAAAAAGGAACCTCTAGCAACCAGGTGAACTTTTGTGTGGATTTCTTTGGTAACAGACAGCAATATTATCATGGTCAAACATACAGTAAGAGTTGAATATAGAGGTCTGGAGACCTCAGAGCAACTTTTCAATATCTGAAGGGGCTACAAGGAGCCCGAGAGGGACTCTGTGCTAGGAACTGCAATAACAGGACAAGGGGTAATGGGTTCAACCTGAAGGAGGGGAAGTTTAGGTTGGATGTGCGAAAAAGTTTTCTATTCTAAGGGTGGTGAGACACTGGCCCAGGTTGCCCAGGGAGGCTGTGGCTGCCCCAACCTTGGTGGTGTTTAAGGCCAGGATAGATGAGCCTTGAGCAACCTGCTCTGGTGGGAGGTGTCCCTGCCCAGGGCAGGGGTTGGGACTAGATGATCTGTAAGGTCCATTCCAACCCTTAAATTCTATGATTCTAAGATTCCTTACAGCCTCTTGCTATTGTAAGGCAATTCTCCTTGTTAAATAGGTTCATGTGTTTATGTATTAAGTGGGAGTTTGCATATGAATTAAAAATTGCACAGATATTCATGTTTTTAAGGGAACATACTGAAGTCCTTACAGCAAAATAACATATGACTTCAGTGATTAAAAGCGTATACGCTTGAAGGAGCTGACCTAAATTAACAGAACTAATTCATTAATCAAAAGCAATGTGAGAATTGGTATTCCTCAGGTCTGTAACTCTACCAGTACATTCCCATTTCCATTTTTGCATGTAAGCATATTTTCAATATAGATTGAGGTTTTCTGTACCAAAGGATAAGAAACCTCAGCCTGTACTACTTCAGCTGCCACTCAACTTCCTTCCGCACTTCTAGGGCAAACAGTACCACTTGCCAAAATTTCCACCTCCTGTCTTGTGCTTCTCTCCATGCTTACCTAATTAAGACAAGTCCTGGGCCTATCCCACTGACGTGTTGTTAGTGTTTTTGCTGAATTCAGTGAGGTTGCTTCTGATTTGTAATGGCACAACTGAAAGCAGGACTAGAATCATTGACCATGCTCGTGTGACAGCTGCACACGCTATACTGCTGCATATCTTGTTCAGAGCAGGATCATCACACTCAGAAAATAATTCAGGATGAATTTGCATCATGCTCTAAATGTGAAATCAGCAGTAATTCATGGTTCTAAAAAAAAAAAAGTTTTCCACTCTCATCTAGAGCCTCAGCCGTCAGCACTGCTCAGTGTGTTGTGAATCAATGAACTAAATCAGCCTCTAGCAGAGTGTGGATTAGAAAAGTCACTCTTTACCAGAGGAAAATACTGCATATGAGTTTAATGTAACAGCTTCCTGCTCCCTGATTTAGATCATAAGACATTAAACTACAGTAAATATCTATAACCGAGACAACATGAAAAAAGCTCCGCTCCACAAATGAAACATCTGTGTCTTCGTGACTGATAATCTTAATTGCTTTGGTTAATTACTACTCATCAAAAAGGATAGGAAAGTGGGCCATACAGAATGAGATACCAAGGGGCACATCTCCTGCACTGGTTCGGGCTGGGCTGTGTAGTAACAGGCTACATCTCACAGGGTTCCTGGCAGGAGATGTTCATGCCAAATACAATTACTCAAACCTGCAAGTCAACTGTTTAAACTGTTCCCTTGCAGCAGGACCCCATAGAATTTCACCACCAACCACACATCTAGCTTAAAAATCACTGTACCTAACAGAGGCTAAAAGAGAAGGTAATGGCCCATTTTTGGTAATTCTTTGTCCTTTTCCACACACACACAAAAAGGAAGGGTAACACATTCTGTGCCAATGCTGTAAAGAAGCCAAAAATATCCTGCTGTTTGTCAGAAGTGTTGTCAGAAGTGAATCACTTCTTTTAGTGTGCTGACAATCATCAAATCGACTTGGGTTATGATGAGCAGTTCAAATGTGTGGGATCAGAGAGGTGAAGGAGCCCTCAGCCATGGGGTAAAGCCTTTAAAACAGAGTGATGCTTCTGAAGGTGACCAGGAAGGAGCGTTTGAAAAGACAGAGGTGGCACTTCTCAGTGCTGTGTCACTGCCCTTCACTCTTACGTAAAGTAGACAACACTTAGATTAAATGAAAATTTGAGATGTTCTCCCACACTGTAGATGTGAGGATGGCAATTACAGGCAACAGCATTTTTAAAAATCAAGTATCATTCTGAGGATGTTTTGCAAAACTCTTTGACCAAATGAAATGGTCACACTTTACCTTTCAGCCATGGGTGAGCTGGAGAAGCTCAGTCCCAGCACATACATCTGTCTCCTGAGTTCTTTTTTTAGATCAGTGATATTATAGCTTTTAAAAAAATTCTGTGTGTGGATTTCAGGATGAGGAAAATAAATTTTCAGCATCCACATGTTTTCTCCTTCTCTCTGCTTACATATATATGTATTGCCATTATTTTGAAAACAAACAAAAACCTCCTAACCCAAAAAGTAAGTTTCAGTGGAGAAAGGGGAAAAAAAAGGCAAGAATTATAGGAAAGCTGAACAAACTGTGAAGGTTTATAACATTTCTGGGTTAGATCAAATGCTCTCTCTTCAGCCCTAGAATTATGCCTGTGGGAGACAGTAGAGCTCTGAGGGTTATTGTGAAATGAGAGGTAAAAGATGGCCTGTCCTTCCCAATAGTCTGTGGTAGTGCCCCCTTCCCTCAGACTGTACTGCATAATATGGCCCTGGGGAGGAGGAATAAAAGGAAGCATTCATGGTCTTGACTTTTGCCTTCTAAGTTGTACTGAAATTAGCTACAAGTACAGCACATGTGACCACTCCTAGTGACATATATACACACACAGGCTCTGCTTTTTTTTCTCCCCACGTGCTCTAAATTAAATAAGTACATAAAAACCTGTTTTGATGAAGCAGTAACAGCAGTCTATACTACCTCTTGTTGTAGAAACCCTTCCAGTCAGATATCAGGGAGGGCAGAAAAGCTGTTTTGTAAAGGACCCTCCATTGTATTGACTGAGAGAAGCAATGATCTCTCTGGGTCCCAGAGCTGCCCTGAAGGTCTTCACATAATACACTGCTTTTATGTCATTGTCAGGTAATGAGGAAGATCAGAAATGTTCAATGGAAGTTATCTCCCATGTATGTATCATATGTTTTGGGACCAGACAAGTATAGACCAGGCAGACAAAAAAATTGCAAGATACTATAACAGCATCAAGAATTAATTTTTCTGTCTCAGACCTTTACTTTTTAAAGTGTCAGTTAAATTTCATATTCCACTAAAGACAACAACTATAAAACAAAGCTATATATATAAATTTGACATCGAATAGAACAGAAACTTATTAGTTACCTTCTTACATGCTGTGACAGAGCTTCCCAAACTGCTTGCAGAACTGTCTGTGCTGCTGCCTTGGTGCTCTGGGACTTCATGCATCAGTGGAGATTCAAAGGTGCTGAAGAACAGAAAAGAAACAAGCCCCCTAAAACCTTTCCAGTGACTCAGCTACAGGAATAACTCAAATAATATCAAAACAGTTCAGTAAAGAGATGTAACTTAACTTAGAATAGAAGCTGTCTATACTCTCCTTGTTGAGGTTGCTAATCTATTGCTAATTTTTCCTTTTTTGAAAGACCCTCCTGAACTCCAATAGCAGACTGATGTCTTTTGAAGACTAGAGGATAGCATATGGCTACCTATATCATATCTGTCTTGAATGACACTGTAAAAAGTGGTAGCAGCTTGTTTCCATAAGCTTGGAGCAGCAAATTAAATACTTGCTGCATTGACTCAGCTTGGTAAACAGCAGAAATATCTGCTGCATTTTTACCTGCCAGAAGTAAAGGGGTAGTGCCTAAAAAGAACACGAGAGGCAGAATTCCGTAAACCAGATGGAATAGCTCGGTATATTGTAGGTTTAGAACTAAAGTAAGTCATGCACATACTCTTTTTTCTGAGTCAGCAGTACACAGCCGATATACTTACTTCAGGGACTGTGCAGATGTGAAGTGCAAAGCCATAAAAACAAGTTCCCCCAGCCAAGATATTTGCACACACAGCAGGTTCCACCACTCACACTTTTCTTTTGGAATAGGTCAGGCCAGTTTGTAAATAATCATATTGTTGCAAGATGTTTCTTTCTCCCTCTGAACCATAACAGAATTGTAACTAAACTCCACCCAGTACTGAAGGGCTGTTTCTCCAGAAATATATTAGGGAAA
>NW_008680860.1:36791-40659 GCF_000695815.1 Acanthisitta chloris
CTTCCCAAACTGGGTCTCTAGAGTGCTTTTAATTACTGCAATATGGGGAACATGTTGTGATGGACCATTATGAGTTACCATGGGTTGACTTAGTGCCTATAGGTAACAGACCATGTGCAATTTCCTAGGATGCTCAATTGAGTCTCATTTTCCTAAGTCACCTTTACTGGAGCTTAAACCAATACCTTAACAGGAGGCTACTTTCCCTTTTTTTCCCAAATCCACAGCCAAGCATCAATAAACTTATTTTTCTCTCAAAGATCCATGGACATACTTTTCACTTGATACTGCTGAGGACTAGCCATGAATACATCCATTCCCACTGATGAGTAACTTTAGCAATAAGAATTTTACTGATGTGTGTAGTGCTATTCCATAATTATTTTAAAAAAAAGTGTCTAGATGTGCTGGAATTAGAGGAGTGAATGAAATATATAAAACTAACTTAGCACTTAGTAATTGCTAGCTGGGGTAAGCTTCATCAATTGCATGGGAGGGTTGACTAGAGATGCACAAGTGAGACCAGAGCGTTAACTGACTTCACTTGAAAAGTGTGATACTGCTTAATATACTCTGGAAGACACCAGGATCACTTGTATGTAGAAAGGAGACTTTTGCCTGTTTACAAATTTCTGCTTTGTTACTCAGATTATACAGATGAACATTCTAGGCAGTAATTTCTCTGGCTTTGACAAAGCAAAATAGCATTTTATAGGTCTTAAACCGAGTTATTTAACAGAACGATGAAGTCAATTCTGGTTTCACATCTTCATTAAAAAGAAGAACCTCATATTCAGAAGGTCAAATGTTATGTAAGTTAAGTATCCTCCTTGATAAATCCACATTTAGATGCAGCCTCTGTACTCGGACCGACCCACTCCTCCCAGCAGAAGCTGTGCACTGCCTCTTGTTATAAGGCACATCACTTCTGCAATCTGATAGAAAAGTACAGATCAAGTCTGACCTGTAGGTTGAAGTACAAGACCTGTAGTTTTTCCCCTGCTCTTCACTGAGTGACTTTGCCACAGATTTGCCCTACAGGGAGCTGAGATGCTGATAATGACTCTGCTCTCAGTTACACTGTGTGCAGGGAACTAAACTTCCAGGGTGTAAAGTGTGCCAGAGTCTAAAAGCAACAAAGAGGACAGTTCAACCACTAACTGAAAGCCTTTTTGGAATTTAATTAAACAGTGCAAATAGCACAGTACATTAAAACATAGCTGGGAAATACAGTGGAGGAGGCATGCTCTGGAGTATGAACAAATCTGTGCTTTCAGGACACTCCAGAAAGGGGTAGCACATTACATGTGTCATTCAGAAGGAAAGCTCTCCTCCTAGTCACATGGAAAGTGACATGATTTGTAAAATCTTCTTAATCCTTTTCAATCTGTGTTCTTTTCAAAATCAACCTGCTTTTAATTTGTAGATATAGAAAAGGCTGTTAAAAGTACATGATCAGTGAAACAAATACATAATGCCATTAAATGCTTTGAATAAGACAAGGCTCCATCTCAGACTGAGGTTCAGACAGGAAACACAGTCCTTTGGTGGTCCTGAAAACTGGTAAATCTAAATTCTGTTGTCAGCTATGCCAGTCCTCAGAGCTCTATTTCACATCCAGCTGATTACTTGGAGCACAGGAAAAATCAGCAACTCTTTCACAGGACAAGGGACAAATATCTGTAACACCTTCAGAGCTTATTTTCTCCCTTAGGGTTCATGTTTCCTGTGCTGTAACTGTAAAGCAGAACCCCCATTCACATGCTGCATCACAGTTCAACTCTAGCATTGTGCAGTGATACGATCTCTAGGCTCCCACTGTTTGCAAACAGGTTCACAGTCACAGAAAAGCAGAACAATTTTAACCAAGAGGTGGTAAAACAGGAGAGCTACACTCAGAAACAGTTTTAGAGTCCATAGCCTTTTGCTCGGTGAGTTTATGGGTATGCAATTTCTAAAAGCACAGAGAAACAGACACTCCCACAGCTTGGCCACCCTTAATGGTCAGGCAGCTACAAGAGCACCTCTACCTATCAGGCAAAGTAGGTACGTAGCAGTGTATGCTAACTGATGGGAAAATGAGCACCTAGCTGTGCTTCTTCAGACAGGGCATCCCTTGTCACAAATCTGAGTCTTCCATACCTCAGAGAGGTACAGTGGATGAGGTCCTGTCTAGATACCTTCAGATCCTTACATCTTCCAACATGGAACATGGGTTTGGCTTTTCCAGACCTCTCAGTTATCTCAGTTCTCAATTAGAGCAAAGTTTCCTCTTCTCTGTCTTCATCCCTTTCTAAGCTCTCATTTTCAACAGGTGTGTGATTTCTCAAGAGACCCTCCCCAGACCATACAGCTCTGCCACCTTCACTCTGTAGCAGAGCCTGTAAGATAAACCTACCTTTCATTAGCTCCCTAGGGAAAAACCATTCTGTCTTTGAGAAGCTGCCTGCTCTCATTAGCTCCTCAACAGCAGGAAGCTGAAAGAAACTCTTGCAGAGATGTAACCAGCTCATCAAATGATAGCTCTGCATTCACGTACTATGCTCATTACTTCCCATTAAGGGTTTACACAAAGAGTTGGTCTTCCAAGACATCTGGCACCGATCAGAGCCTTTTCACTACAAGACAAAGAAAGCTGCTGAAGGTTCAGGTCCCAATTCTCAAGTTTGCCCAGCTCCCTTGTTTAGTCTGTAATGGCGAGTGCTCATCTGACTTGGAGCTGTCATGAAAAATCACAGGCACAATGAGAAACCTCTAAGGGATGGCTCATAGCAGTTTTCTTTCGGTACAAAAGATCCTAACCTATAATTCAGCCTTTGAAACTGCAGTTGAGAACCTGGACTTATGACTCAGTGTTAAGAACTGAGCCATTTTCACTCTCATATTGCCATTAACAGAAGAGTCTCCACAGTCACTCACTTGCCACCAGGTTCTGTCATACTGATTGGTGAATGATGACTGATAACTGTTTTTTCTACGCAGTCAAATTCACTCACAAAGAATACAAACAAATTTCTGGGAAACTAGAGGACTGTAGTAAACAGCTATGAAGTTTATGTCACTAGCTGTAATAACAATCCATGCTTTATTGCTAACCAAAATGCAAACCAATTGCTTCTCCTTTCCTCTGTTGAATAATTCAAAAATACTGACCTTGATGACTCAAGACTTAATCAAAAAACCCACAGCTGCTCCTAAAAATAATTATCTTCTTTGCAGATGTGGCAGATGGTGCTACATCAACTAAGATGAGGTAATTTAAAGAATTCCCCAGGTTATCACTAAAGAAAATTAATCTTGTGAAACAATACCAGAAACTTCAATTTCCTACCATCTTGAACAAGCATAACCAGCTCCCAAAAACTTGCTGCTCAATAGTCACTCCTAAGGAGCAATCTCCATAAATAATAAGTGACCATTATATGTATTTTTTGAATCAAACACTTTACAGCCTACTGCTTTTCATTGTGATTCCTAATCTCAGCATTCTGAATGCACAAAACATACTGATCCATGAAAAAGATGATCTTGATGAAGGAAGTGAACTGTCTCAGTGCAATTAACCCCAAGCTGTAGTCAGCTACATTTCTAATGTTCTGCTAATATTGGCACTGAACACCATGAACAACAAAAAAGGGATGGGTCTCATTTTGAAGTAGAAATATGAGAGAAGTGAAAGCACAGCAAAATACTTTAGCATATTCTTACCTTTTTCCTCACAACTAAACTCCAAAGCTACTCAGAAACCAAAGGAGGCAGCCAGCTTAATCCAGACCCTAAGCAAGCAGCAGTTTCGAAAGGCATGCAGTGTTCAAAGAGCATCCCTTAATGTCAAAGCCTTTTTGAAGTGGACAGACTAGTCACACTC
>NW_008680860.1:40671-52782 GCF_000695815.1 Acanthisitta chloris
CAGATTTTTTTAAAATTTACCTTCACATGTAAACAGGTCAGCAAAGCCACTAGGAACAAAAATCTTTAGATTTAGCAGTGTCAGAGTTACTATTCCAATCCATATAAATGGTTTTTATTCAGTCTGGACCATGTGTATACTTCAATCAGAGCACAGATGGTTAGTCAAACAGGCGCTCTATAAATACCTCAAACAAATGTCTTTCTGATTTAAAATTTACCTTCACATGTAAACAGGTCAGCAAAGCCACTAGGAACAAAAATCTTTAGATTTAGCAGTGTCAGAGTTACTATTCCAATCCATATAAATGGTTTTTATTCAGTCTGGACCATGTGTATACTTCAATCAGAGCACAGATGGTTAGTCAAACAGGCGCTCTATAAATACCTCAAACAAATGTCTTTCTGATTTTGTTATGGATTTGGAACCCATGTACAGAATATAATCACTGGCAATATCAGGATCTCATCTTGTAAGGTATTCAGAGACTTGTTTCAGTCTCCCATGGCTGCTATTGACTTCGCTGGGAACTGAAAACAGTGACTACTTCCCTTCATTGTCTATGCAGGCGAACAGGTCCCGGATTGGGTTTTACAGATCAGCACAATGAAAGGACTAGAAGTTTAAGTGCTTTATATTCAGATTGCTCATTTCATAATGTCTATTGGGTACTCTTGATTTGCATTTCATTTTTATCAGTGCAAAAAACCCAGGTCTTTATACATGCTGATGAAAAACAGGAGCAAAACCAACTCATGCTAAGGTACACCTCACAATGCTCGAAGACCCTGAATGTCATTTACTCTGCTCCAAATTTTAAAAGTACACAAGCCTAAAAGCCTCTGTAAGCAGTAGGAATGATCAACCTTCTTTCAAATCATGCTTTTGAAATATTATAAAAGAACAGTTAAGTTTTACTGAAGAATAAATGTAAACAAAACTAATTACGTTTTATATGATCTACTTAGAAATATTCCTTCCTTCCTGTGTTTGCTGATTGAATTACTAAAGGAAAAATAACAAGGCTTTACGTAGAAGTCTGACAAACTCCTCCACATTCAATAGTTATGGCAAGGTATATTCAGTCAAGAGAGCTGACAATCAAGTCAAAGAGTTGGCACTCAAGAGCTGAATGACAGATGATTGGGTTGGTGGGTTTTGATGGTTAACTGCATTTCACTAGTTTTCTGAGAGTCAACCCAATCTAAACTGGCTTTTGCACACAACTGATAAGGCATCCTCCCTTTTTCCCACCTATCCCTGGCTAGAAACCTTCTAATAAGGACAGGGTTGGACCTTGGTCAGAAGAGACTACAGAAAAAGCACACGAGGAACTGTGACATCTTTTGCTGGTGGGTTGCACAAGGTAATGAAAGAAAATGCCTAGAATCACTTGTAGGTAACCATTATTTTTGCAGAGTTCCTGATTTGAAGGATTTTTAAAAGGTATGAAAAGAAGCCTCTATCAACAACTAGGGACCAGGCAAGGTCTGGTAAGGAAGAATGACTGAACCTGAAAAATTAAGGAACAGACCCTTGAATTCAGGGAGGGCTAAAGGATTGCACCTGACAACCAAGACTGCTTTTCTGCCCTACAAGCAAGGAGTCACTGGAGTGCCAGCCAGGTGGGAAACTAAGGCACTATTGAGGGTTTCACTGCAGGAAAGATAAGAAATCCTCTGAAAGGAAGGACTCTCCAAAGCAATTTGTATGTGTTTAACTGGAGCGAGCAGTGCTGATCAGGAAGATGATTCTAGAGAGCTACAGACTGAATTCAGGATGAACAGGCATAGGTAGTACAGAAACATCAGAATCAGGCAGCTCCATTTCCTCTACAGCAAAACAAGAGGCTTGCTACTATTTAAGCCTACTAGGTCAGCAAGAAACTATAAAACTTGAAATATCCTTAAAAAGATGCCCCACAAAAAATTCCTTATTCACTTAGTATATGTAGGTGTACTGTACAATAGCACTTGTCCTCGTGCTGTAGAAAGGAGGACAAAGGAGGGAAGACTTGTTTTTCCTCTCCAGCAAGAATGTTCATGACTGTGCATTTATTAAGCAACTCATATTACTATTGTGCTTTCGATGGCAATGCCTACTCTTAATATAGATTATGTTGTTAGTGCAGCACAATGTCATATTCCAAGCGTGTGATGTTATCTGATCTTCTTCCTCTAAAGATAATGGAAAAAACATTGTGACACAGCTGGAAATTGGTGAAATTTGGTCCAAGTTAAATACATAACAAATGTGCAAGCAGCTCTTGCAGATTTCAACTAGAAATGGAATTTATCAGAATTTTTTTAAAAGATGTTGCAAATTAGGCTTTCCTGCCATAAACCACTGGGTAAATTTTTAAAGTCTGGTTTATATGTTTCTTTCATCTAACAAACGACTTGTGTTCACTGACTGTGTTCTCATGCTTTTGGGTTCAAACTAAAGGAGAGAAGGACTAGGTTGGATGGGAGAAAAAAAGTTTTTACTCCAAGGGTGGTGGGACACTGGCCCAGGTTGCCCAGGGAGGCTGTGGCTGCCCCAACCCTGGCAGTGTTCACAGCCAGGTTGGATGAGCCTTGAGCAACCTGCTCTGGTGGGAGGTGTCCCTGCCCAGGGCAGGGGGTTGAGACTAGATGAACTGTAAGGTCCATTTCAACCCTTAAATTCTATGATTCTATGCACAAACTGCAGCTGGGCATTTCAGGAGAACCAGTGGAACATGACATAGGAAGACACAGGTGTTTTTATGTGAAAGATGCAAATCTTGGTTTGACTAGTTCGTTAAACACTTTTTGGCATCTTGTTTATGTTATGTAGCCAAGCTTCACGGTCAAGCTTCTTGACCAGCTTTTGTCATCAATCCATGCAGCGTCATTCTCATTGGGAGCATCAGAGCAACAACAGTCAAACACTGATGAAACAGGCCTCAAACACAGTATGAGCAATCAAGTATTACTCTGACAACTTTTTAAAAAAGGTTACCTTTTACAGATCTCAAATCTACTTTATAAAAGCTTTTCACTAATTATATTCAAGACAGATGCTGAGCATTTCTGAAAGGAAATGTGACAAAGATGTTCGTAACTTAAAAGCAAAATCTATATGTCATGATGTTATTTGAGTAGAAAATGCATGTGGCTAATCAAAACTTGCTTGCTGTTCCTGTGTTTTCCTTTTCAGATTGATTACAAATCAAATAGGCTGTACAAGTGTAATTGAAGTGTGGTAGGTAGTCAGGATTATGTGCGTGATTGGAAGGTGAATATTGCTTTCATATTTTGAACGGCATGTTTCTAATGTTTGGCAGACTTTCTGGAGTTCTTTGTATCAGCTCCCCTCAAAAATAACAGATCTGGCTTTGGAATTATGAGGTTAAGAAAGGACTGGCTTATTCACAGATATTGAAGGGTGACATTTGGGAATTTCCCCCTGTGGCAGCACCACTTTTAGCTACTTAAAATGAGGTACAGGGCAAAGCCATTTGTGAAAAGGGACTTATGATACTAGAAAAACAGTTTTTTCAACACAAAATCTGTTTTTTACTCTAAGGGTGGTGAGACACTGGCCCAGGTTGCCCAGGGAGGCTGTGGCTGTCCCAACCCTGGCAGTGTTCACAGCCAGGTTGGATGAGCCTTGAGCAACCTGCTCTGGTGGGAGGTGTCCCTGCCCAGGGCAGGGGTTGGGGCTAAAACATCTGTAAGGTCCATTCCAACCCTTAAATTCTATGGTTCTATATCTATATATTAAAGAAATAATAGGTCAAAATTACTCTATAGAGTTGTGCTGTTGGTCCCTACTAAACTCAATCTGATGATGGTAAATATTTTACTTTAACAGTATCTAAAACACTTTCAAAAGTACCTATCTAGTAATGTATTATTTCTTTAACTCCATTCTGTTTTCCAGCCCTTTTTATGTGAAAGAAAGCCAAGTAGGTTTAGAGTCCTGATAAATCTTTCAAAACAATGTCTAGGATTATAATAGAGTTCAGAAAACAATATGTTTTTACCTTGACTAATGCTATCAGAAAAGTAAAACAATAGACTAAAAATAAGTGTTTAAATCTGAAATGTTCACAGATATTTCCTATTCTGCTTAATCCAGTATTGTTTCTATGACCACCTGCAGTTCCACTCGTAAACTACCTAGTTAAAATGTCGGGGTACATTCTGGTTCCTTTAATGCCAAAGAATACATTCTGTCATTGCTTATTCACAACACATCTGATTTTGAACATATTTTACATGCCTGAAATATTCCTGAACAATTATGGTTTGCTACTAATATCTCAGAGGAACACAAACTTTATCAATTGATGCTATGTTAATACATCAACGAATACAATCTGTGGTAACACAGAAAACAAGATCTCAAAACCCACTTGTTTTAAAGTCTGTTTTTTTCAAAAGCATAACAACAGATGTGCTGTTCCATAACATACAGAAGTGTGGCTGTACTTGTAAAAGTACCAAAACTTTGTATTAGGTAACTATAGAATCATAAAATCAACCAGGTTGGAAAAGACCTCCAAGATCATCAAGTCCAACCCTACCCTGGTTACTAGACCATGGCACTAAGTGCCACATCCAGTCTCAGCTTCAAAACCTCCAGGGATGGTGAATCCACCACCTCCCTGGGCAGCACATTCCAATGCCTGATCACACTCTCCCTAAAAAATCTCTTCCTAATATCCAACCTAACCCTGCCCTGGCAGAGCTTGAGTCTGTGCCCTCTTGTCCTGCTGCTGGTTGCCTGGGAGAAGAGACCAACCCCCACCTGACTCCAACCTCCTGTCAGGGAGTTGCAGAGGGTGTATACTAACATGTAAATTATGTCACGCAAACAAGGACACAGTACATATATGCTGCTCTTAGGAATGTGGATAACATGACCATTGATCTCCCTGAATTTGTGGCACATATTATATTTAGGGCTGAATTTACTGGCAGGCAGAATGTGATCATTTAACTAAGCTCCTTAATAGCTGTGTTATGACTTCTGTGGTTTTCCATATTCCAGAAGTAATCATTTTTTTAATTCCAGTCGAGGGGAGGGTCTCATTCCAGAATTTATGGGAGGATAATGGGTTTTCCATTTCAATATCACAGTGTACAAATCTTTTCCTTTTAAAAATAAATGACCTGTTCATTTTTTATTAGATGTCTACAATGGTAATACACATTTTTCACCGAGAAGTAAGACATTGCTCTGACAACACAGAAGAGGAACAATCTATAAGCATGTTCTCAAACTGTTACCCTGCTGATTTGATCTTTTCCCTTTTCAAATTGAAATAGCATAGACAGTTACAAATGAATCTTGGGGGGAAGGATTCAGAGCTAATTTAAACACAGTTCTGAACACTAGGAGACATCTCTGCTTTCTTCCTTTAATATTCTGAAAACTCACTGCATGTAATGAACAGCTCCACTACTGATGGAGTGCCTGTATCTGAAATTCTGATAACTCTGTCATCTCACAGGGACTACATGAGAGCCACTGAAGGTTTTCACTGCCGAAAGAAAACACAAGTCCAGTCCAGTGGAACTCTGCACATCCTTCTGCTTAAAAAGTTTTAACTATACCACAGCGATGTCTCAGTTCAATGAATCCCATTTTTCAGCGATTCATATCATAGATCAAAACTTTTCCAGAAAACAAAAAGCTCCCATAACACTTGGAAGCTGGTTATTGCAAGTGCATGGAGCCAGCTCAGGACAGAGTGTAGAGTATATGTCCCAGTCCTAAAAGAGGCTACTTAGGGTTATATAGGACTTGTTGACCAGTTCTTAATTTCACCAGCTGGGAAATGTGCACTGCAGCATCAAGTTCTGTGTTAGCAAAGTCCTTTTTCTTTCAGCTATACATTAAATTTAATCAAGATTCAGAAAGGAAACTTTCTTACATAGCACTCGAGAATAATTAGATACATAATAAATTGTGATGCCACAACCAAGAGGAAATAGAGCTTTGATAAAAACCATTACCTACCTATTATGTGTCAAGGGCATTGGCAGTAGCCAGATATTCAATAATCATCAGGCAAGTCTTGAAGTGAAGAAAATGAATGAGGGAAACTAAAGAGATTAATGAAAACAATCCAAATGTTGACAAGACTTTTTAAAAAAAAACAGTTTAAAAATTCATACTGGGCACAAAGTAAATCCCAGCAATCAGAGTATTAACCTGCACATGCTAAATGTGTAGTTCTTGTTAAAAGAAAACTAGAAATATCCAGTAGAGTTTTTTCCCTCTGTTTTCAGTGAAGCAGGAGGAATGGAAGGTGCACTGTACATGCAGTCTGAAGCACTACTGAATCCATTGATAGGCAAAAAGGTGGCTAAAAAATTGGGAAACCACCCCCACAAGTTTCAGACACTGAGCTCCGGATGGATGTGAAGTGTTTCAAAGTGCCAGGCAGGTTTTCCCTTCCTGCTTCTCCCCAGAGAGCAAAGCCAGGAGACTGCATGACACCAGGAGACAGGGATCTGCTCCTGCATTTTATCCAGTGAATTGGCAACCAAATCTACTGTTTTAATGGAGAAGTTTAATTAATTTTTCTTCTTTTGAGATTGAACTGTCTGTTCCACTTCTGAGCGAATGCTCAAAACCACATGGCTACTAGTGCTTGGGTTCCTGGTCCTTCATGTTGAAGGTGTTTCTCCACTGTGAAATAAATAAATAGAGTCTCTGAGAGGCCACTGCAGCATTCCAGTTGACCCTGAGCAAATGCCATATAGAGCAGTGTACCTAGAGAGACCACTGTGGGGATCGCTGCGATCCCAGGTTGGTATCCTCAGCTGAGTGAGCTCTCAGCCCGTTCCTGCTCCTCAGCACCTCTAGCACATGACACTCTGCTGCCTGAATATGGGACTTCTGGCTGCTCAGGTGCCAATTGTGGCTTAAAATCCTGTTGCTAGAGATCCAAGTTTAAGGAATGACAGCTGCATAAGGAGGGACCTGAAGTAGGTTTAGTGCTAGAGTTCATTATCCACAGCACAAAGGCTTCCACCAGTCTATGCCTCCCTCCCTCCTTCTCAGGGTTTAGCTGAACAAACTACATGTAATAAGAAAAAGTGATTAACATAGAGCTGAGGAAGAAGATGGCAAAACCCTACGGACCTAATGAGTGTGCCTACAGTGAGTGCTGGAAGGAAGACAGAGCCTAAACCATATACAAAATAAACAGCATAGCAACAAATTATGGATGTATCAAACTGTCACTGACAGCTACAAGTGTTTCTCAACTCTATCCTAGGGGAGAGATGTTTGAAGAAGGAGAGGATTGAATGAAGGAGAAGGGTTGGTACATACAGACTGTGAACAGAGTGATCAACACTATTCCAGGCACTGCAGTCAGAAAGGCAAGAAGTGCTGCATGGGATTAGAGCAAGAACTGAGAGGATTAATGCATGTTTTCAGGAAAAGTGTGAAGTTCATGTAGGAGGCTAGGGTAGCCCGGATTAAAGAATTCAAAACAGCTGATGTTTGTAAAATAAAGGAATAATAATAATAAAATAAAAGAGATGCATATCGCAAATAAGCACTAGGGTTTTGTCACCGTAGTACATAACAGGTTGGTGAAACAATCCCTAGGAATTGTATAGTTAATTTCTTTACTATTTCTGCAAGTCTCTCTCCTGCTGTCCCCCCCAGTCCCACTCCTCAAGGGATCCGATTCCTTATCCACAAACTAATGACCTTTGACAATTTAAGTTCCTTCTGGTTTTAGCTGATTTTTTTCTCCCCTGACCTCATTGAACGAAAACACCTCTGAGAATTTTTGCCTATGTTTAACAACGCAGGTTAGCCAGGTTAACGAACTGTTTAAAATAATCCCCCATGAAAACAGGGCACATGTCATTTCAGGAATTGCCACCACTGACAATCAAACTAACTTTGCAAGAAGTTAAAGAATACTGAAAATTATCAGATAGCATTAGCTAAATTTTCTGGCCACTCCACTCATAACATCTCATAGATTCATCTGCTAATTTGCAAATGAAAAGCATATCCAGCTAGTATTAAACAGATTCCTCTGGTTGGACTGCAGTGCTGGTTCTGTGTGAGTGCAGAAAAACAAATCTCCTCATATGTGATGCCAGCTGCTGTTCTAATGTACAGTTGTCCTGATAACGACAGTTCCGACATTACACTCTTGTTCAGGCGATTTCTTTAGTTCCCTTCTTTTCTTTAAATAAGACTTGTAATACATGTAGTTTTCTTTTACTCGCAGAGGTGGAAAAATGTGGAGAACAGACCTGTAAGCAATGTGGTCTATGGGGTCAGTCCCACTGAACACTGTCCATCATCCCCTGAGTATTGTGTTTATTTCATTCACTCATCACTGACAGTTGCTCTAGACAAATTTTTAGTATTGACTCCTGTTTATGTGCTGTTGTTTTATTTTTGTTGGCATTCTATTTTCTTTAACGACTTATTCAAATGAACTGTTATCTGTAGCTCAGTCCCATGGCTGTTGTTGTGTCTTTGCCTGCAGTCTTGTCTCCTTAAAAGATCAAAGTTTTATTTCATTCACTCCTGAAAGCATCTTAGTACAAAGCCACCAAATCTGATTTCTCTGTTACACAAGATCTAGGCTGCTTTGCTGAAGGCTGTGACATAGTGTTACTGTGCAACTTACCAACAGCACTGAGCATGGGCCACATGCCTCAGTCTGTAAGGGAAGGTCTGAGACAGCCACAGCTTCTGGGTCTCAGCTTTGAGTATCTTACCTCTTTACACCTATGGTGAGCCCTAGCGTATTCCTCAAATGCAAACAGTGCTTGGTTTCCAACAGAATCCCGTAAAACCTGACCTAGTGAGGAGGTCTCCCTGCCCATGGCAGGGGGTTAGGACTAGATGATCTGTAAGGTCCATTCCAATCCTTAAATTCTACGATTCTGTGATGATTCTTAAACCAGAAAGGCTTTTCTTAGCCATTCTTTGAGCACTATGTGCACACCAGGTATTGCTGAGATGTAGCAAAGATCATTTCATGTTGGTGATAGAAAACCTTTGTCCTACATGCAGAGTAAGTTGCTCAGAAATATCCAGGCCTTCTTTGGGCTTATCTTTTCACTATTTAAAATATAAGACCTGCTACTTCTCATCTGTGTTGCGTGGCTATGCATTTTAATCCTTATCAATTACTGTTCAGTCTAATGTTGCTTCAAAGCCCTAGTGGTGCTTCTAATTCTGAACTGAAGAACACTTTTAATTCCTCCTTTTCTTTCTAGTATTCACACTGAAGGTGTGTTGAAAGCAGGGGCCAGTCTGAAAGATGCCTGAACACTTTTATTTGACAGCTAAGACTACTCTGAGATATACAGTGTTGGCCAAAAATTGCATGAGTGCATAGCTTTAGTTTCATAAGCTTGAGCAGAGAAGCTGCAGTTTTGCCAAACAAGGTGTTTGTATTTCCTTAGGCAGCTGTGCAGCAGCATACCCCATAGTCACTAACTAACACAGGGGACAGAAGCACAGAAGTTCCTGGCTCATACGTAAAAAATTCAAACATTTTTCTTCCTGCCTCTCACCTGAAGAGGCAAAGTGCACAGTGGTATATTTACAGTCTTAATGTGGGAGGCTTTTTCACCCTCCACCATAACAAAAAAAAACCAAAACCCAAACCAAAACAAACCCACCCACAACAAACAAACAGTAAATGGTTACAGACCACTTTCCAGCTTCCCAACTGCAGTATGCACCAAAAATGTCTTTTAGCTGCTTGAAGAAAAAGTGATAGCTACCAGTTCTATGCAGTTCTCTGCACTGCTCATCTGACCCCCAGGCTAAGCATCACTGCACGAAGCTCCTGCTAGAAATGCTAAATTATCAGCGGATGCCCAAAGGCCACGAGCCTGCTCTGCTGAGCTCTGCAGTGCTGTCAGCATCCAGACCCAGGGCTTATGCTTTTGCCTTCGGATATGCAAGCCAAAGGAAGGGAAGGTACTGAGCAGGAATTAACGTGCACCCTGAGTTTGTGCTGAACTCAGGGAGTGACTGTAGTGTGTGACAGGCAAGTCAGCAAGTAGGCAGAGCTGCAGCCTTGGCTTAGGAAGATGTGTGCAAGTGAGTAAGATAAGGCATGCACAGCCACAGAAACAGCTCAATACCTAGTGATTCTGCAGGAAAGATGTAAAATGCATTTCATTGATAGCAGTTTTACTGTAAACCTTCTTTGGTTAGGTCTGTAAAGCTAAAACCTAAATTATAACATTCAGGTTGGATTTCTCAACAGCTGCTCTAACTAGATCCCAATTACAAGTCACCTTCTTTCCTAGAGTCCTCCTTAATCACAGACAGAAAATATTCAGCAAACAAAGGGTTACCTTGATTAACAGATAACAAGCAGCTGTCAACATACCAGACTCAGGAGATAAAAAAGGTGAAACAGAGAACTGTAGTCCTTAGTGTAGGAAAGTCTTACTTGCTTAAGCTATGGGAAGAGAATCACTCTTCAGGAAGAAGAAAGAGGTATGTGAGCAAGATTGTTCTTGGCCTTGCTGCAGAAAGAGGCAATATTATGTGGGTAACAAGCCTATAGTTGGGGTGAAGAGAGAACCAGATGGCAGAGCTCTGGAGTGGAGCAGGATTGGTTTCCTCAATTCCTTCACACAGTGATGAAAAGCCTAGCAACAATTGTGTGGAGTTGGAAGATGGTTCTATGTCTGTCAGGAGGTGAATTTGTAATGAGAAAGCAAAACCATAAGCAAGGAAAGCAGTAGGTTGTCTTAATCTTAGCATCTTTAAGGCTGTCTCTTTGGAATATCTGTTAATCCTCATCCAGGTTACTGGGGTCAAGATTGCATTTACTCAATTTTTCTTGTAGAGTGTGAAATGTGGGATGTTATCTCTGATAGCCAAAAAGTCTCCCTGGCCTTAAACTCTGTGTTCCTCTCAGACTGTGGCTTACCCATAAAATACTAAAGTTTGTACAATCTCTTTGTTAATCAGAGTGTAAAAATTGCATATTAAATTACTAGTCATGATTAACAAAGAAAAAAACAAGGCAGCAAAATCCTTTACATTTCACCCTGAAATGCCAAGGGAAAAATCAGGAAGGACTATTTCTAGATCAGGCAATTCAGCTCAAAGTGCAAAAAAAACATTATTAAGCTTTGGTCAGTAAACATTTATTGATATGAAACACTACTTAATCCACTCTGAGAAATTGCTTTAAAGCTTTTTTGTTTCCTTCAAGTAAACAAAAGCAACGTCTCCTGCAAGTAATTACCACCCACTTGCGTGTCCTCATCCCACCCTTCCCCAAGCGGTTTCTCTTAAGTGTTCAGGTAGTTACATATCATTCCACTACCTTCCTTTTAAGGCTGTGCTTTCTCCAAACTTTATCGTTTTTTACCGCTCACTGGGACACTGCACTGGATGCAACTAAACCAAAACAAATTGTAAGAATTTGCAACACATGCTTTGTATCTCTCATAGTCCGTATCATCCTTAAATGGTACGATTTCTATAATACTTCTGCTCCCATCAAAATGCAATTTACTTGTGATTGTTGAAAATTGTGCCTAACTACATCTTTCATCTCCGGTAGGCTACTGCTATCCGTGCATCCATTTCCGTCTTGAAGGAAGTTTTGCTCTAATCGGTTGTTCATAACTGCTATAAATACCCGTTTGCTGGAGCCGGGGTGACAAAAGTACAGCGATTTCTTATTATATTTTTTAGGGTTTTCTTTCATGGCGAAAGAAGCCGATTTACTAGGCAGCGCACAAAGTGATTTAAGCACAATATCCTTAAGGTATTATTGAGCACTGATTAAGTTCCCGACTCTTTAAACGCTACGGTATGAAAAAAGCAGCTGGTAGAGCAGATTTAGATGACAAAGTCTATATTTTTTTTGGCTTTCCGTTGTAAGAAAAAGCCCTTTAATTCCCGCCTTTCGCATAGGGGCAAAGCCCCGGCGGGGCGACCACCTCCTGGCGAGCGACCCCCTCCCGGAGAGTGACCAGCGCCCGGAGGGGTGATCCCCTCCCCGAGAGTGACCAGCGCCTGGAGGGTGATCCCCTCCCGGGGAATAACCAGCGTCTGGAGGTTGATCCCCTCCCGGCCGGTGCACTGTGCCCGCAGCCGAACGCGAGTTCC
>NW_008680861.1:0-9667 GCF_000695815.1 Acanthisitta chloris
CCAACCCAGTTGATTCTATGATTTCTATCTGTGCACTTTACAGCTCATGAAAATATTGGTTCTTTTGGAGTGCAACATGGATTTTCTAACACAGAGCTCACAGAACTGACATACCACTGAGTTTAAGCTTCCAGCATTTTCCTACCGTCTGAACTCAACTAGAAACCCCCAAACATTGGTTTGCCAATTACCAGGCAGTGTATTTCCCCTGACTGCTAACAGAATAAGTGTCACAAAAACGTAGCTGTTGTGAATGTTTCTTGCTCGAGCATCACTTAAACACTTGCAGAAAGGGACAAGCAAGAAAACTTTAAGTTACAAACAAAAGAATTTAAATAAACATGATCAAGATTTGCAGAAACTGTGCTTGCACATAAGCACAAAATATTTCCACAGACCCAGGAACTGAGATGATCTGGTGCTCTGAAATGTTCTGCCAGAGGGCTATGTTTTTCCCTTCAAGAAGTTTTGATACATCAGCAACCATATGCTCTAATTTACTAGTTTATGCTGATTTCAGTGACATTTTACTTCTGATGAGAAAAATCTAAGTGATCTAAAAATCTATGTGATGTTTCAAAATGAGTTTTCAGTTGAAATGTATAATACGTATGCACAAAGAGATTTGGATTTTGTCAAAACTTCCCCAGCAATACAATAATGAATTGTAAATTTTGCACTACAGGAAAATGAGTAGGAACCAGGAAAGGAAGGGAATAAAATGTCACTGAAGAAGATTAGGGCTTGGGGTTATGGCAAACCTTCACTAGTAGCAGGCAATGAATTTTTTTCACTGTCCAGGCAATGTTATTTGTTTGGGTCAGGGTGTAGGGACCAGATGTGCATGTTCCTGATTCTGCCTCACTGAAAGGGAATGGATTAAATGACCTCTTGAGCTAACTTCCAATTAAAAATTCCTTTAGCTTTATGCTTTCTGTAGTAAATGAACACAGCACACTCCCTCTGGATATCAAAAGGACATCTCTTCAGGTGTGCTCGTGCCCTTTGAAAAGAAGGTATGTCTAGGAGAATGCTGAGGATCATGTAGGAGAGCTGATTCCTACCTCAGATTCATCTTAATACAAGTCAGTTACCTCATCCATGTAGGAAATTAGAAAAAAACCCATGAATATTTTGAAAATTTGTCCAAATTCTTGAGTTACTGATTAAAACAGACTAGTTTTTTTGGACCTACCCCATCAAAACAATGGTGATTACAGAGTGCTTTGAAATCTTGCTTTCATATACACTGGAGATACCAAAATAGACATGCTCAAATACAGGATATTATGAATTAATGAAATTAAGTTGTATTTACAGGAGTGGATTAGAATGTTTGGACTGGCATTAGGAAAACATTGTGGGAAATTCCAAAACCAAGGTAATCCACCTGGGATGTAGGACTTTCTCCTCCATATTTTAGTGCAGGTATTGATGGTCTGTTTTGTGAGTATCATGGTCATGTCAGCAGCAGCAAGTCTCCAACCAGGTTCCAATGAAAGGTTCATAGGCTTGAATTGATCCTTGTTTCTGATCCTGGTTTTGAACCTTTGAATTTATGACTTCCAGCAAACTTGGTGCTGCTTTAAGCAACTTTTGATATCAATACTTTCGAGGATGGAAAAAGGAAAATTGTGCTTTGACCCTGATTTATGAGATAACTTGCATCCTCTTTAATCCATAAAGAGTGAATTCATTTTTGTCTTACAGAAAAAGCCAATCATGACATTTTTCCAGGTATGTTCTTTCCAATGAGATTCAGCTACTGCCATTTATTGATCTATGTTGCGAAGGGTCACTCTCAAAGCGCACAATTCCATTGCTCCTTTTCTAAGAGTCCTGTGAAATATCAGGGGTGAGGAGAGGACACTGCAAGAATGCTTCTTCTTCCCAGCAGGTAAAGTGTTTTGGAGAAAGAAGAAACTATCAGTTGTAGTTTGAGGGTGGGGTAAAGGCATGATCAGCTTTTTTTTTAGAGATAAATTTTCACACAAGAAGGGTAATATTCACATCTATATGGGTCTGTCACTGAATGACTTATCTAAATACCAGTCTGAGACATGTCGCTGTGTTATCTTCATCAGCTCATTAGGTGAGTTGGCCTATGTTCAGCTTGTTAACATCAGCCCAATCTCACTGGACACGCTCATTCTCCAAGCCTTTGGAAAACAGCCTGTTTCCAACCATCTGTGGAAGGAATGCACTGACCTGAATTAATGAACTGAAATCAAGCCAGTTTTTAAAGGAATGAGACCAAAGACAATGCACTAAATTGGAATACGAAGTGAGTTGTGACTTCCAGCACAGCCCTGACTACATAGGGAGCAAACTGAACTTGAGGAAACTGCCACCGTGGCTGAGGAAAGCAACTCAGGCAGAGAGACCTCATGGGAGTGGAGGAGAAAACAGGCAAAGGGCTGAGATAGAGTTTAGTAATTTCTTGCTATTGCATATCACAGTAAAATAGTGCCATCCCCTCAACCCTTCTGTTGGCTTCTCTTATGCTGAGCCCCAAACACAGCCCTTATCTCCTCCAGTCTGACAGCTGCATAATGCACCTAAGGACTTTTTGAATGTTATGGGTCTCTCTTTCTCAAATGAACAACAAGGCTCCTGTCAGGCTTTCCTGACCATTTCTTCTCTCACTGTCTCTTTTATCTTCAGCTGTTCATACAAAAATAAGAATTTTACCCTTCTGAAAATAAGTTTAGGTTGTCTATGCAGAAATCTGCTTTATTAATTTGTTTTCACTGCACACTTCCTGAATTTTTGCCAGCACCTTGCTAATTACTTAAACAATTCAGTTTTCTCCTTTTATTCTCATTTTAAATGAGACATACTGGGGAGAGGGAAAGCCTGTCTTCAGTTACTCATTTCATTTATTCAAATTACAGCTTTCCAATCCAATCCTGCAGAAAAAGTGCTCCAGGGTAAATCTGGAAGTCTGTTTCATTACGATCCCCTAAGTATAATGCAATTAGAATCATGCCATGAATGACTAAGAGTTTAGAAGCAATTATTTTATGACTAGGTGAATTTCTACCTCACAACAAATATTTCTCACGTTTCTGTGTACTTGTCTTTTCAGCTGGTGCTAAGAAGATTAGAAAGATTAAATAAGCATTTATAATCATGAAAGGAAACCCAGATAAATCTTACTTTTGCTTGAGGAAGCTAAACGGGGGAAGCAGAGGACTCAGGCCAGCTGTGTGTCTTGCTGCACAAGGTGGAAGGCAACAGAGGCTTGAAGACTCACTGTGTCCACTGGATCAGGCTCTTCAGAGGTTGTTGATCCCATTATCCATGGGCAGGCTCTCTTGGATGAATGCAAGGTGGGAAACAGGTTGCAAAAAGGTGGAAGCACACAACACCATCACAGTGCATTTTAGCATGATGGACACTGAGAAAATGGAAGGGAATTAGCATTAACAAAACAGCTAGCTGCTCTATTAGAGTGCTAAAATGCATGGATATCCTATCCAATGCCAGGATTGTTCCTCATGGAACCTCAACTACCCATTCTGTACTAGGGATACCCAAGGAACAGACATCCTTATCCAGTTTGACTGTGTTTGTGTTTACACTGTTCCAGCACTTTGACAACATATATTGTCCAGAACTGTCATTTTTGCCAGCACCTCCTGCTGCTTTCTCTAGCACCTCAGCCCTGTGGCAATGCCTGGGCTGCACACCTGCCCCATTGCCATCAAAAAATTCATCACTCATGGAAACCCTGAATGGGTCTATGCATACTGTTCCCAAATCTTAAAGCTCACAGTAAAGCCATAAGATCATCAACTTGAGAGGTTCAGGGAGTGGTGCTCAGAGCTTGAGCTCAGAAATCAAGTCCTGAGGGTGTGTCCAGGTTCCTGATTCCCAGGTAGGAATCAATATTATCAAGCTGAGCTAGCACTCAGCAAGTTGTCCTCAAAGCCACTGAGTTACAGCTTCAAAGCTCTTGGGTTTCCTTGTGTGAAATATATGAGTGAAAATTAATAGTGCATTATTGCTAGTTGCTTCTTCATTAAAATGTTCTTATGAATAATAAGTGTTTTTCACTTGCAAATGGAGCTCCACACTTCCGGGGTGCCACTCCTATTTCAAGGGCTGCAAGCTCACCAGAAGCACATTCCTCCTTTCATTACTCCTTCATTTCCCTTTCAAAACAAAAGTTACACTAGTTCCTATTGTAACAGCCTGCACATAATCTGCTGAGAATAAATACCCATGTAATGAGCCTGAAATGATATGGTAATTTCTTAATTCAAAATAATTACATGGCTATTTGTGCCCTCTAAAATAAGGTATTAGTTATTCAGCCCAAACAAATTGCTGTTTGCCCAGGTTTTGAACTCCAGTAAACAGCAGTGCAGCAGTCATCTGCATATTGAATCCTGAGACAATTTTCTGTTAGATGTTTACTTACACAGAAATGGAAACAAATATTTGTCAAGGCAACAAGCAGATTTTAGGACAGTCAAGGGAAAAACAACAAGAAGCCCTTGGAAATAGGACTGAAAACACAGCCAAGTCAGAGTGCTACAAGGGCACCAGCTGGCTCAAAGTCACCAAGGTGCCCTCTAAAACATCTCACAAGCTTGGAAATGTTAGATAAAAGAGATTTGTTTAGTTTATTTTGGCTTGTCATTTGTGTCTCAGCTGACTGCCTGTCGCCTTGTGTCGCCTGGAGATGCAGATGGGAAAGCCACCGTGGAGTGAGGGCAGACAGACCTTCCAGCCACTCATTCCAGCCAGTTTTCTCCAAGTCAATAAAAAGTCTTCCACTGGCTTGGAAAAAGGCTGAGGAGGCCCAGATTTCAGGGAACTAATAAAAGATTTAAAACTCATCTCATTCTGAGCAGTAGTTGAAGGCTTCCCACTAACGTGAGCTGGAGCCATGGATACTCATGACTATTGACTTCCCAAAGGTAATTCTCTGCTCTCTCAGACTGGAAGAAGGAGTGATAATGAAGGAGTTGGAATTGGACTAATGCTGCTTGGTGGATGAAGCAGAGCCCTTCAACACCCAGAGTGGAGATAAGTACCTTACAGACACCCATTGAGTGAACCACACGAGTGGAATAAATTGAGTGCACTACTTCCCATCTGAGATGATTAAATATTTGGGCCTGGAATGAAAATTAAATCCACACTTGATTTTGCACTCCTGTGCTGCACAGCTACTCCTCATCTATTTCCCTTGTCATTTAAACACACTAGACTGAGTTTCATACCTGTATTTATAGTTCTGGAGTTATTGACTTTGCTTAAAGAAGTGGACATATATGCAGGATCTGCATGCTGCTTCCTGCTCCCAGGGGGGAAAATACTGAAATCAGCTGAAATCTGGTCTGTCCTTATTAAGCATATCTTGGGTAAAAAGTAGAACTCAGCAATCAATTTTCCCACTCGAAAAATAAGCAATTTGAAGAATTTCAGAGGCTCACAGATTACAAAGAACTACAGGCTCTGCTTCTACAAATGTTCTCAACTTACAACAGGGTGGCCCAAAAGGTATAATGAATCAAATAGAACTACTGCTTTACTTCCAGAAGCATCCTGGATCTGCTAACAAGATCTAAACCTGTAAGAAAAGGAATTATTTCATATTTTCAGCTAAGATATAAGCAAAACAAGTCAAACTTCACATTACTTAAGTTGTAGCACTCATTTATAGGCACTCTTCTAAATTTTGTTTCAGTATCAAGTATCTCTTAATCTATTTGTGTATTACAGCTGGACTATTACAATGTTTTCACTTGGCACTCTTGCTGCAAAAAAATCAGCACTGTACTCTCTGCTTCATCCACTAGAGATGCCAGAGGTGCAATTTGGGAAACTTGACCTTACAAGCAAAAATGCAACATTTTATAGCATCAATAAAGACATTGTTTACATCCCTCAGCACTATGTTTTGCATTGTCTGAAAACAACTTGCATCTAAGAGTACAGCACAACACAATGTGCTATTCCATCTAATTAATTAAATGTTTTCTCAGAAACCACATGTCTTTTCTCTCATAGTTTGTATTTCTTGTGGCTCAGGAAGTAGATTCCATGGCATGAAATACTGTCTTCCTGGAAACAGCTTTCTGGTTGTTTTATCTGGGGTTATATCAAGAGACCTGAAGTGTCATAGAATCATAGAATTTAAGGGTTGGAATGGACCTTACAGATCATCCAGTCCCAACACCCTGCCCTGGGCAAGGACACGTCCGCACTAGATCAGGTTGCTCAAGGCCTCATCCAACCTGGCTTTGAACACTGCCAGGGTTGGGGCAGCCACCAAATCCCTGGGCAACCTGTGCCAGTGCCTCACCACCCTCACAGGGAAAAACTTTTTTCTCACATCCAACCTAGACTTTCCTTCCTTCAATTTGAACCCATTAGTCCTACCACTGCAGTTCCTAACACAGAGTCCCTCTCTGGCTCCTTGTAGGCCCTTCAGATATTGAAAAGTTGTTTTGAGGTCTCCACACAGTCTTCTCTTCTCCAGGCTGAACAGCCCCAACTCCCTCAGCCTGTCCTCATAGGGGAGATGCTCCAGTCCTCTTATCAGCTTTGTGTCCTCCTCTGGACTTGGTCCAACAGTTCCATGTCCTTTTTATGTTGAGGGCACCAGAACTGTGTGCAGTATTTCAGTTGGGGTCTCATGGGAGTAGAGTATAGGGGAAGAATCACCTCTTTTGACCTGCTGGCCATGCTCCTTTTGATGTTTCCTATACACCTTTCCCATGGCTAAGTGCCTTCAGGCTGCTTTGTGTTCCTTCATGCCAGATCAGTTTAATTCAGCCTTGCTCTTTGCTAAGGTTGCATTGCCATTCTGTGTACCAGGATTGCTTTAGGTGCCCTTGATAGGAGCATATTTCCATGAGAACATTGCAAAGCTCTCCACAGTTTTATAGATTCTTTAAAGCACCACAAAAAAAAGAGGAAAAAACCTCAACAACAGGGTTGTTGTTGTGGTGCTAGTAGCAGTGCATGCAGCTGCTATTACCCATTTGGAGTGATGATGTCCAGATTGTTTTAAACAGATCAGCTCAAACTTCGGCTTTTATTCTAATGGAAGTGTCATTATATCCACTTGAATAGATTTATTTATCCATCTCAATGATATTGCTTGTTTCAGCTTGTTTGGGTTTAATTCAGGCCTGAGCTGCTCTGTAATCATTTGTTCAAGTTTATGACATTACACATTGTTGACTAATAGCTTCATTTTGCTGAGTTTCCATTTATTACTGTCACTATTGCAGCAGGATGTAAATTCCTGTAACTTGCCTATCCTAGCATGAATCTAATTTCCTTGACGTTTAACACTGATCCTGAGGGCTCCTCTTTGACTGTTTGTCACCTAAAGATCAAATACTTTTGCTGCTGACTTTTAAAATCAATTATAATCTCGCAGGATTTGGCTGAGAGGATAACCCAAAGTGAAAGGCAGCAAGTCTTAAGGGAGAGGGTTTCCCTGTGCATTACATGAGATTGATTTTCTATATGCAGGGACAAAAGGTCTGATAAAGGGAAGAAAAAAAACAACAAAAACCCACAAGCCTTTTCTATGATGCCTGAAAAATTTGCATAAATCTGTTTTTCAGTTGCTGAATTTTAGGATCTGGTATAAAAGAGACACCACCACAAAGTGCCCGAGGGATGCTGCTAAACTATGTGCACAAGTCCTCCCAAAAGCAGCCTTTCTTCTTCCTTTCAGTGCCTCAGTTTTGCCTGTGACAGTCTGTCTTTGGTTCAATTAATATAAAGAACAAATCACAGAACAGCCCAGGCTGGGAGGGATCTCAAAAGATCATCTGGTCCAATGTTTGGTGGGAAAGGAAGCCTAGAAGAGATTATCTAGCAGCCTGTGCAGTCACATCTTGAAAGCCTCCAGGGATGGAGACTCCATGACACCCCTGGGGAGGCTGTTCCAGTGACACGTTGTTCCCCCTGTAAAAAAATTTCTTAGACTAAGAGGAAACTTTTACCAGTGCAACTTGTACTCACTCCCTTGTCCTTCTCCAGGATGAAAAGACTTCACTCCTTCAATCTTACCTCATAGCCCTTTGATCATCTTCATGGCTTTCCTTTGGACACTCTCCAGTCTGTCCTGTCTTTTCTGCATTGCAGGGACTAGAACTGGACACTGGTTGTATCCCAGATTATGAACTGGGCATGTACTCCAGGTGCCACCTGACAAATGCTGAGTGGGATGATCATATCTCTGCTACTAAAAGAAAAAAATAAATTAAATATCCATCACTAAATATCATTATTTAACTTAATATTAAGGAAATATATGATTCAAATCTAATAAAACCAGAATTTATCATTTCCACAACAATATTTCTCTCTCTGCTTTCCAGTATTCATAGTTTCATTACCTGGATCTGAACTAAACCTCCAAATTCAATAAAACAATTGAGGCAAACTGAAGTACTGTGCAGAGTGATTTTTCATTGATAGATAAATAGATAAATGCCTTCACTTTCAGAGTCATTCCTTGTGTGTATAAATGACAAATACAGATTAATGGAATCCTCAGACAAAGAATAATACACTAACTTAATGGAATGAACAAGTGTTTTCTTGAAAATAGCCTTTGCCACCAGGAACAGCAATTCATTACATTCCCACTGACTACATACATCTGCCTCACACTTGGAATTAGGTTGGAAAACACTGCAAGGTACTGAACTTGAACTCCTAGAGGAATTCATCACATATGGATAAGCAAGAGGGTCACTAAAACCAGATTAAAAATCAACAAATATATTTCAAAGGCAGATTTTAGTAGTGTCCTGAATAATCATATAAAGGAGACACTAAAATGTAGAATCTTGTCCAGCACTTCTCAGTGATGAACTGCTGTTGTTTGATCAATAATAGGGAAGAAGCTGGGAGAAAGGCAGAGCCAGAAAGCAGAAACACATGATAGGGAAGCAACTCTGGGGAAGGTGGAAGAGCTGCAAATAGCAGACTTGCAGAAGTAGTTAAGGAGAAGGCCAGATGGGCTGGCAGCAAACACTACTCAGAGAAGCCCAAGATAATATAATTGCTTAACTGGTGAGCATGTCTGAGCCAGGATCTGCAGGATTGCCCTTTACTCGTCTTTCCAAGCTGCAGATTGCTACAGGTATCATCTCTTCAGCCCTTTCAGCTTCTCCTTCCCACTCTGAAAACCTCCCCATTAACAAGAAATAATCATTACAGGAGCAATCCAGAAATTCCTGGGAGACAGAGGGTGACCTTTGCAGGTTGTCACAGAACTCGATTTCAGGAATCATTAGAAAATAACTTTACCTAAAAATTATGTCTGGAAATATTTTCTTAATGCTGAAATTTTCTTTGGAAAATTGAGTATTTAGTCTACTTTAACCAAATTGGGACAATTTATTATATTAAACAGGTCAACATATTTTGCTTTAAAATCAATGATTGTCAACTGCATTTTCTTAGAATACTTCCTTCTGGGAAATTCAGATGTTTTGAGGACAAGTGAGCAAGAACTTCTACTTGCTGCAGAGTTGTGCATGTCATTACCTAGCTACACATATTTCAATTACTTCATCCTGGGAGGAGTCTTTCTCAGTCCCACAAGGAAAACTGGAGGCCAGACAATAATGGCATCAGAAAGGCTTGTTGGTCCCTCAGGACCCAAAGAAAAGGAACCAGT